>NW_024068735.1:0-96265 GCF_009389715.1 Phoenix dactylifera
AGTTGTGCCAAGAAGTTTGGCCAGGCGGGCTCTAGATGATGAGGGGATTACTGTACAGGAATTTCTGAGGCTCAGAACCCCAGAGTTTAAGGAGGAAGAAGGTGAAGATCCTCAGAGATTCCTGGAGGAGACTGAAAAGATGATACGGAGACTGCCCTGTTCTGATGCAAGGGCAATAGAACTTGTAGGGCTCACAATGAAAGAAGATGCCTGGGGCTGGTACCAGAGGCACGTGGAGGACAGATTGTACAGTAGGAATCCTCCAACCTGGGAAGAGTTCAGGCAAGCAGTGATGGATGAGTTTTTGTCTCCGGCTGAGAGGCAGAATCGGGCTCTTCAGTTTGAGAGGCTGAAGCAGATGCCCGGAATGAGCGTATCTGAGTACGCTCGTGAGTTCACTAGATTGGGGAAGTATGCTCCTTACATCATCCCCACTGAAGCTGCCAGGATAGAAAGATTCAGGCGGGGTCTGATTTCCCCACTTTATAATGCAGTACTGGTAGTAGAGGTCCCCACCTTGTCTAGGCTGATAGATAAAGCAAAACAGTGGGAGACCAGAAACAAAGAAGAAAGAGCTGAAAGAGAACAGAGAAAAATGAGTGTGGGGAAGGAGCAAAGCAGTAAAGATAGATCTGAGGGAGTAGATCTCTCGGAGGGCCCGATGGAGCAGTCTGTACGCTCAGCTCCACCTGCCCCACGTAAGAGGAAATGGAGGGAAAGAGGTCAATCACAAGATACTTTTCTACCATCAGTACCTCGTCCTCCGGTCACTATGGCCAGAACGGAATCCAAGTTCCAATCATGGCCAGTATGTGGCATATGTGGGAAGCAGCACCCTGGCAGATGCAGAATGGGTCAGGGAGTGTGCTACAGATGTGGACAGCCGGGTCATTTTGTCAGAGAATGCCCGCAGGGTGCCACCCAGCAGTTTGTGCCTTTGGCATCCTACCCTTCTGTGCAGATGGACAGGCCTAGTAGTAGGAGGCCTGTAGGCAGAGGCAGAGGTCAGACACCAGCGTCACAGCAGAGTGTTGGACCATCTCAGCCATTAGCTCCAGTAGGTAGAGGGCAAGGAAGGGTGTTCACGGTAAATCCACAAGAGGCACAGGCATTAAATGTAGCTGTGACAGGTATGCTCCTCATTGATAAGATTAAAGCTAGAGTGTTATTTAATTCTGAAGCTACCCATTCATTTGTGTCCCCTTATTTTGCTAAAAAGTTAGCTAAGGATAAGATATTGATGCATATTCCCTTAGCTATTAATACACCTGTAGGGGATAGTATAGAAGCGAAGTATGTGTATCCTACCTATGTGGTAGAGATAGAAGGTAAAACACTCCCAATTTATTTGATTTCCAATACCACACCGAGCAGAATATGAAAAGCAAATACACTCACCCCTTTGAGTAATCAGGTAATTTACTCTTTTAAATTCGAGGACGAATTTTATATAAGGGGGGGAGGATGTAATAACCCCAAAATATTTTTTTTTATATAAAAAAGGATAGAATAGTCATTTAAAATTGATATGAGGGGTAAAATTGGAAGGAATGAAAAGATAATGGCATAGTTGTAGATGCGTTGAAGTGGTAAGGGTAAAATTGGAAAGGAATCAAAAGTTAATGGCATAACAGTAGATATGTTGAAGTGTTAGGGGCAAAATGGGAATTTAATAATATTAAACAAAGGGTAAATAGTGTTTTGATGTGACTTAATTGGAGGGTTTTGAGTTGGTTGGCTGGCGTTGGGATGGAAACTGAGAGAGAGTAACAGAGAGGGAGAGTCAGAGACGCACAGAGGAAAGAAAGAAGGAAAAAGAAGAAGAGGAAAGGGATTCGAGGAGGAAAGGGATCCCGGTTGCACTTCCAGCTGAAGGAAAAAACATAGATCTCCTTCCCCTCTACGCAAGGACCTCGATTTCCAAAAAGAAAAAGGTAAATATCCATCCCTATCTAGTCTTTTGATGATATTAGGCTATACAAAGGGTGGATGTAGTCTAGAGGGATCAGATAAGGGTTGTAGAGGTGGTTAAAAGAGAAAGAATCGGATTTCGACAAATTTTTCCGGCACTACGGAAAAACTGTGTCGAAGTCCCAACTTTGGCGAATTATTTAGAGGGTCAAACGGCCTCCGATGATGATGCATATTATCTCTTTGGAATCCTCTATGAGTGTAGAATGTTAGGTAAAAATTTCATCAAATTTGGAGTCCTGAAAGTGGATCAAAACCGGGATGAAGTAACCCACTGTCAGTTCGGGTTACTGTTCATCCGGGTGGAAAATAGGGGATTTCATGCTATAATAGAGTATTAAGCCTAGATCAAGCTAAAAGGGACCTTGTACTCATGCAAAGGAGTTCCTAATACACATAAATGGTGAGTTAATTAATTAAAAAGAAAAAGAAGAAAGAAAAGAAAAGATTTAGGAAACAGGGGAGTTGAATCAATTAAAGTTCCCTATGTTATAATTGGCACGTAGATTATAGCCCTTGATACAAGACTAAATGTATTGTAAATGCATGTCACAGTTGGGCAAGAAGCTAGGGAACAAGAGGAAGAAGTTCCCCACTACCTGCTGTAGATTTTTGGAGGCATATCAGGGCTGTGCCAGATTGACAGGTGAGTGGGAGTCATGTACTTTGCACCATGAGCATCCTTAATTCATTTTCATGAATGTCGCCAAGTGTGAATTGATTCCACTTGAGCATATTGATTGATATTGTAGTAGATTCCTCTATAATCTTGATTCTCCATGCTTGATTATTCTGTACATGCATTTGAGGGAACATTGAGAGAAATTACGAGGGGTTGATGAGTAATCAAATTGATTCTGAATTGTGAAATGATTTCTTTTGTAAATTGATTTCATTTCCTCTATTTTAAAGACTTGTGAGTCGTAGCTTGATTATACTCTTTTATGAGTAATTAAATTGGTTCCAAATTGTGAAATGACTTCTTTTGTAAATTGATTTCATTTTCTCCATTTCAAAGATTTGTAGAGCCTTTTTAGTGGTATATTGAGTTGTATTGCACTTCCTTGACCCTCACTCCTAACCCTGATGTTAGTTTATGATTGGGTCATGATCAAGTGAGTGGTAGTCTTGATTATACTCCTTTTTAGTAGAGTATTGGGAGGGTGCATTATGGCATTTATGCATGGCTTGGCAGTATCTGCAGGACACCTATAGTCGATGGGGTTGAACATCGGCCTTTGTGCACATAGTAGCTTTCTGGGTGGGCGGAGCCCAGTCCCTTCCTAGGGGGGGACACGGCCCTAGGCGTAGGATCGGCCGGTCCTACGACTTATATTCTGCTTGCCGCCGGGCATAGTAAGACCCCGCGAGGTGCAGTATGGCTTTCCGCGGATGTAGAATTCCCGCGAGGTGCCGTTTAGTATGTAGATGTGAGATGGATTTCTGTTCTGGATACTGGCCAGCATTTATATGATCAGTGTGGTGTCTTATCCTGCATATGCATGTGACAGTAGGGAGTTGTTGCTGGTTCGCCTAGGGCGTAAAACCCACCTCCCGATAGCTGTCTAGCATTTATGTTATCGGTATGGTGTCTTATCCTGCATATGCATGTGACAGTAGGGAGTTGTTGCTGGTTCGCCTGGGGCGTAAAACCCACCTCCCGATAGCTGTCTAGCATTTATGTTATCGGTATGGTGTCTTATCCTGCATATGCATGTGACAGTAGGGAGTTGTTGCTGGTTCGCCTGGGGCGTAAAACCCACCTTCCGACAGCTGTCTAGTGATGATTTACATATTGGTGTGGTGTCATATTCGATGTATGCATATGGCAGTAGGGAGTTGTTGCTGGTTCGCCTGGGGCGTAAAACCCACCTCCCGATAGCTGTCTTGTTGATGATTCAGCCTATTGACACCTGATTTATATGATTCAGTACTATGACCTGTTGAACATATTCATGAGTAGCATATATGTTGACTTGATTATTCCATATATGCTTCAGATGAGTTGATATTGATTGTGGTGATATTGATGATTTACTCCATATTCTTTATGTTGAGTTCATGTTCATCTTGTTATTGATCTTGAGATTTTACCTCGAGCCATGACTATATCTTGTCTCATGTGCATAGTACTCTCTACTCCACTCACTGAGTATTCATATACTCACTCCCCAGTTTGGTGTTTTTGATTGCAGGGCAGGTATTGTATAGAGAAGAGCAGGGTTAGAGATTGCCTGCTAGCTGTGCCGCTCCATAGTATAGTATAGTATAATGTAGATAGAGGTTTATCCCCTTTTGGTGTATTATAAACCTTCTATTGTATATAGTGTATAGTTACAGTCATAGATCCTGTTGTGGATATGGGTTTGACCATGGATGGAATGGGAACCAGATTTTTATATAGTTGAGTTATATGCCTGTGATGATGTATTGATATATATTGTCCAGGTTCGTTATGTGACAGGTTATGTGATTGCTGCTCTGACAGGTAGTGTTGTTGTATGTATTGAGATAATCCTGACAGGTCACCATAGGAAAGGTGATCATTTTGTGCATGCATCATGCCAAATTTTTCAAGATTCATTGATGATTGATAGGTAGTAGGGTTCTACGCGGTGGCTGGTGGCCTTATGCCTACCCGCACCCTAGGACCGTCGCGGCGGCCCGCCGGGAACGGGGCGGGGGTCGTGACACTAACCCTCGGATGCCTGGCTTAGCGCCGGAAGAATTTCCTGAGGCCTAACCCTCGGATGCCTGGCTTAGTGCCGGAAGAATTTCCTGAGGCCTAACCCTCGGATGCCTGGCTTAGCGCCGGAAGAATTTCCTGAGGCCTAACCCTCGGATGCCTGGCTTAGCGCCGGAAGAATTTCCTGAGGCCTAACCCTCGGATGCCTGGCTTAGTGCCGGAAGAATTTCCTGAGGCCTAACCCTCGGATGCCTGGCTTAGCGCCGGAAGAATTTCCTGAGGCCTAACCCTCGGATGCCTGGCTTAGCGCCGGAAGAATTTCCTGAGGCCTAACCCTCGGATGCCTGGCTTAGCGCCGGAAGAATTTCCTGAGGCCTAACCCTCGGATGCCTAGCTTAGCGCCGGAAGAATTTCCTGAGGCCTAACCCTCGGATGCCTGGCTTAGTGCCGGAAGAATTTCCTGAGGCCTAACCCTCGGATGCCTAGCTTAGCGCCGGAAGAATTTTCTGAGGCCTAACCCTCGGATGCCTGGCTTAGCGCCGGAAGAATTTCCTGGGGCCTAACCCTCGGATGCCTGGCTTAGTGCCGGAGGAATTTCCTGAGGCCTAACCCTCGGATGCCTGGCTTAGCGCCGGAAGAATTTCCTGAGGCCTAACCCTCGGATGCCTGGCTTAGCGCCGGAAGAATTTCCTGAGGCCTAACCCTCGGATGCCTGGCTTAGCGCCGGAAGAATTTCCTGAGGCCTAACCCTCGGATGCCTGACTTAGTGCCGGAAGAATTTCCTGAGGCCTAACCCTCGGATGCCTGGCTTAGCGCCGGAAGAATTTCCTGAGGCCTAACCCTCGGATGCCTGGCTTAGCGCCGGAAGAATTTCTGAGGCCTAACCCTCGGATGCCTGGCTTAGTGCCGGAAGAATTTCCTGAGGCCTAACCCTCGGATGCCTGGCTTAGCGCCGGAAGAATTTCCTGAGGCCTAACCCTCGGATGCCTGGCTTAGGGCCGGAAGAATTTCCGGAGGCCTAACCCTCGGATGCCTGGCTTAGCGCCGGAAGAATTTCCCGAGGCCTAACCCTCGGATGCCTGGCTTAGCGCCGAAAGAATTTCCCGAGGCCTAACCCTCGGATGCCTGGCTTAGTGCCGGAAGAATTTCCTGAGGCCTAACCCTCGGATGCCTGGCTTAGTGCCGGAAGAATTTCCTGAGGCCTAACCCTCAGATACCTGGCCTAGCGCCAGAAGAATTTCAAGAGTCGGGAGTCAGCGAGACGCTACCAAAAGTTAGAAAGAAGAAGGACGAAAGTGAAATGAAGAAACTCTATTTGCATTAACTTTCATTGTTTCAGGGCCGAGACCCATACAACTTGGCAAAACGCCAACACACAAAGAAAAGTACAGAGGGTCAGCTTGGAGGAGCCCCCGGGTCGGGAACGCCCGGCACGTCTGCAAGGGGTAGGGAGACGGTTGGAGAATCAACAGGCAATGGCGCCGGAGGGGAGTCGAGAAGGGAGATCCCACTCAGGTCAATTTCGGGGTACTTAGCCGACACCCTTGCCAGGCCTTCCTCGAAGCCTAAGACAAAGGAGTCGGACCCCGCGTCCGACATGTCACGGACGAACTCGTCAGACTGACGATAGGCCTGTACCGCCCCCGACATGTCACGGGTGAACTCGGCGGACTGACGATAAGCCTGTACCGCCTGACGCCCGATCTCCGCACTCTTCTCGGCCAGCGCCGCCTCTGCTCGCTCCATAATCTGAGCTTTTGCCTCCAAGACCTTCGCCACAATCCGGTCATCCGCCTCGGAGGAGACCCTCAGCAGATCAGCTTGGGCCTCCTTGTGCTTCGCCTCGGCAGCGATGCGAGCAGCCTCAGCCTCCTTCAGGCGCGAATGAAGCTCCTGGTCGCTCGCGCGGGACTTCTCCAAGGCCGACTCCAATTCGCCCAGCTTGGCTTCAAGAGACCGGGTCCGGTTGCGGGCGTTGTCGGCTGACCCTGGGCCTTCTCCCACCTCTCCCGGTAGTCGGCAGCCTTCCGGGACTGCTTCTCGGCCCGCTCCTCCGCCTTCTTGATCTCGCCCTCGAGACCCGAGGCAACCTTGAGTTGCTCCCGAGCCTCCAACAGTTGCTTCTCGAGGGTGGCGAAGCCGAGTGCCCGCTCTTCGGCCACCTGGAGCCTTGTCTCGAGGTCCCTGGTCGTCCTCCCCGCCGCAGCCTGACCTCCCTCCTCTACTGCTTTCAGTTGGCTCTCGGCCCTCGCCAGAAGCCTCACCTGTTCCTCGTAGCACTCCTCCAGGCGGATCATGTACTGGGCGAGCTAAGAGATAGGAAAAACGAGGGCGTCAGGCGGGGATCAACAGAGCCTATAAATGATGAAAGCGACCGAAAGAACACTCACCGACATGAGACAGACGCAGCTGGTAGCCCCAACGTCAGGGACCCTCATCTCCCGGACCTGCCTGCGGTCCTTCTCCAGCAGTACCGTCTCGATGAGGTTTCGGGCGCCGGCGAAAGTGAAGGCCGACCCCGACTTCTTCCCGGAGTCGGACGGTGGTTCTGCAGCCTTACCCTTACCCATCGCTTGGGGAAGAGTCATGCTGACCATGCTCGGGGCGGGGACCGCCCCTGGAATTGACAGGGTCCCGCTCGGCCGGGGCCTCGGCGCGTCCCTCCTCGTATCATCCGGAGCCGACCGAGTCGAAGGCTGGGCTGGGGACCGATCACGTCCGACCCGTCCATCTCGGGCGCGCCCGGGTGATGCCTCCGGAGAAACGGTAGTCTCGGCATCGGAGGGCTGATACAGCGTCAACTCCCGGTCCGCGCCCGCGGCGTCCCCCTAATCGGTGGGTCCGGACCCGTCTGTCGGCGTCGGAGTCGCCTGCCGGCGGGACTTCTTCGCCGGTGGGGCCCCGCTCGGAGGAGCTCGTTTCTTCCTCCGGACTGCTTCCAGTAGGGACGTCCTACCAACAGCCGTTGCCTTGTCCGACCGCATGACGTCGTCGATCTCTGCAAAAAGGACGAGGTGGTCGGAGGTTGAGAAACTGAAGGAAAGAACGAAACGAAAGAGGAGAAAAGAGCTAAAAAAGAAATGGTGGCGGGCTCACGGTCAGTGGGGACCGAGCTCAGACCGACGTTCACCAAGGTATCCTCGGAAATAAGGCGAGCCACCGGGGGGAGCCGGCCCTCGGCAACCAACTCCTTCAAGACGGCGACGCCATCGGATTCCTCTCTCGACAACCTCGATAGGCCAATCGGGGACTTCATCGGCGTCTCCCAGGTTGCCCTGATTCCCCAAGAGGGATCTGCGTCAACGAAAAAGAAGCGCCCCTTCCAGCCGTGAATGGAGGTAGGAGCCTCCTTGACGAGGCCGCACCCTCGCCGCGCCGCAAAGCACCACCACCCTTTATCCTGGGGGTGGCCGCTCAGGCCGTAGCATTCCCAAAAGACATTCAGGGTGGCGGGAACCTCGTGCATGCGGCAGAGAACCTGAAAGGCCGTCAGGGCGCGCCATGAGTTCGGCACCAGTTGCGTCGGCGCCACTCTTAAACCCCGAAGCACCTGAATGACTAAGTCTGAGGGGGGAAAGCGGAACCCGGCCTGAAGAATGCCCTCATTGATGGCAACCTTCCCTGGAGGAGGATGGGACATCCTCTCCTCAGGCCCCGGGAGTGTAACATTGCAGGCCTCGGGAAGGTGGTATCGAGCCACGAACCTATCTAGGTCTTCGGCGACCAACTCCGACTTAATGCGGTCTGCTCTCACTTCGCCCATCCCTAATGGCCAGTGAATCTACGGTCAGGACAGGGTCAAGAAGGGGGAAAGGACCGGAACGACTGGAGTACACTAATGCAAAAGGAGAGTATGGAGAGCCCTAAATTAAAGAATGAGGCAACTCACCGGAAGAGAAGGAAGAACGGCTCCGAGAGCGTCAAAGGAGGAGCAAGCGAACAGTCCGACAGCGATGACGGCAGCGCAAAGGAGAAACTCGAAGATGTCTGTAAAGAGAAAGGCGGACGGAGGAGGACCCCCGGTTAAATAGGCGGAAAGGTGGGTGATGCCTCGATGACGCCAGAGGACGCCTGGCTGCCGAAGGGTCGCTCGCGCCCCAAAGGCGAATCGACGCCATTAAGGAAGGATGTCCGCCGAAATCCTCAGACTGCCAGGTCAGCAACAACCGCCATACGCCATAAAGAAGGCGGGGAGCTCGAAGCGCGCGCGCCTCTCCGAGGGATGCCGGCAATCTCGAAGCATCACTTCCTTCACCCGTTCCCCTTCTGGTTCCAGGCTCGGAAGTGGGGGGCTACTGTTACGGGGGAACTCAGCCACCATGCCCCACGTGACCGGCACGCGCGCCCAAGAAGACTACAGTAACCCGACCCCTAGTCGGACATCTTCGGCTTCGCAGCCCGACCCCGAGTCGGCTGCCCCTTGATCCAGCAATCCGACCCCGAGTCGGCAATCTCTCGACAACGACAGGCTGTTCCTCTGAAGCACGCCGCGACCCTCTGCTCCACTACTCCCTGCAACGGTCGTATCCGGCGCTGCTCCACGATCTCCTGTAACAGCCGTACAAAGCGGAGCTCCACTACGCCCTGTCATGGCCGTACCCAGCGCTGCCCCACGACGCCCTGTAACGGCCATGTCAGTGGCAACTCCATCGTGCCACACGATGACCAACCCCCCAGAAGGACCCCCCAGCCTGGTATATATGCGGCTGGGGGGAGAAGGGGGGAGGTAAGCAAGAACTTCCAGAGCATTCTCCTACTTGTTACTATTATCTCTCCTTCTCCTCCAATCTCCTCTGACTTGATCGTCGGAGGGCCCCCACTACCCCAGTGGTGGTGCGAGGCTTGCTTGCAGATTTTCCGGTGGAAGGTGGAGCGCAATCAACACCAACCAAGGCAACTCAAACGGAACCCCGTTCACACCGCTGTGCCAATCGTTCTCGGTTTGGACCACCAGCAACAGTAATAATTAGCCAAAATCATATTTATTTAAATTAAAAATTAAGTGAAAGTATCTTTTTATTTCTGAAGCGGGTAACCATTAATAAGTCTCACTGAAAACTAATATCTCAATTCTCTTTTTTGCTTCTCCGTCTGGAATCAAACTAAGAAGTTAAATATGCAATATAGTAGTAATTTAAACTAAGAATAGTAAAACAGAAAGGGATGCAAATATCTTATGCATTACCTCATAGCAATTACCATATCAGTAGCTCGGTCAAGCATAGAGAATGACTAACAACCATCTCGATCACTGGCGCATTAAAGTTAATATGTATTTGATGCATATTCTAATCATCCTTATCGCTCATTAGCATAACAAGCATTCTAGACTTGTTTGAAACATTAAATTAATTTTTACTATTGTAGCAGATAGATGTCTCCACCTTTTCACTATTTTTTTGTAAATTTGATTGAGATTTGTGTCCTCAAAGATGGAAATGATAAGGGCTCTGTTACCATAAGAACAAGTAGCCATGAAAATCGGCCTACCGTGTTCTTTGGAGCTATGATAACAAAAAAAAGGAGGGAGGGATAAAGAGATACTTTAGAATGCTATTTCAACAATGAAGTGAAGGGAGTGATGCCACGGGGACTATTTTTAGTTCATATTTTATAGCGAGATAGAACCAAATAGGCAAGAAGATTTGGCAAACAAAGAAGAAGAGAATTGCAGTTCTTCAGTTGTCAAAACAAAAATCCATAAAAAATCTTTATTGACTAGAAATTCTCTGAATGGCTAAATATGCATGTCTCCCTAATACCATCTTGAGTAAAAATGTGGTGTAAACACCACTTAACCTTGACATTTGTCTTTGCTGGTTTGCACCATGTAGGCTATTATTGTCATGCATGGTAGTTGTCTTCTCTTCACTATTCTTATATTATGAGTAGTTGTACTACTCCTATATTCTGGAGAGTAATATAGGTTGTAGTAAGATAGATGTTACCACCCCACTCCTCTCATGTTCCAGGTAGTGGCAAAATTGATGTGATTACTTGTTGGTTTGTGTTGTATGGCCCGTTATGCATGACATTCACCTCCCTTCTCACCCTAGATCGATAGCTCTTTCTTCCCTCGGTCTACACCACATTCACTCATCTTGTACCTTTGGTATTTCAGCCTACTCCTCCCTCGATGTGTTGACTTTTAGATCATAGTCGGTCAGGATGTGGTTAAAATAATGCCCCCACATCCTATCATTCGATAGTCAGGAGGATGATGGGATGTACCTGACACCACATCTATTAGTCTCATTGAACTTTGATATCATTCAACTTAGCTAATTTGAAGACTATGAAGGATCTGGTAGAGGTGAATTTAAACTTGAGTAGCAAGAGAAAACTATGAAGGATCTGACAGAGGTACAACCCATTGCTGTGTTTGCCCCCCAGTATATGGACTTAGGATATGTACCAGTTAGAGAAAGTACTAGATTACTAGACTTAGAAAGTATATGTACCTGACACGACATCCATCAGAGTGGCTCTTGCTTCAACCCTCTAGAGGGAAAAGATGGGGATGCCAAAAATGCTGGTTCATTGGTGAAGAGTGATGATAAGTCTCATAGTTGGGCCATGATAGATGTACGAGCATGCCATAGGTATTGGATTAGATGACAATAAGATGATCGAAGAATAACGATGAAAGTAGCATGGGTCCAAAAGCCTTCAAGAACTTTCGTTATCATCATCCTGTTCGTTTAAAAGAAGGATAGGTTGTACCCAAGCTGCAATCAAAGTATTCTACTACTATTCCTACGGATAAATTACAATTGAAATGGTAAACTAAGAGTAACAAATTTAAAGATAAAATAAAGATAACTTAAAGATAAACTGATTTCATTGATGGGCCAAAGGCCCTTTCTTTAGATCATAATCTATTACTTGAAGACAAATGGTATGGTAACTTCCCACTTCGATGATGATAGCCTATGTCTGGCCTCTACTTTCCTTGATAGTTCTGATAACTAGCACCAATTGTACTTCAATACCTATGTTGTCATAATGGCCAGATTTTGTACTGTTTATCAAATTGATAACCTTGCTTGATCAACCTTGCATCGTCACTTGTCTTCATTTAGTTTGTCCCATATATTAGGTGCTTCTATTTATTTGGCCTATAGCATGGTACTTTTCAGTTGACTAGGTTATCTTCTCTATGATATCTATTATCTTTTGCCTTAGCTCCTATTCATTTGATGCCTTATTACACGTCATGTTCTAATCCCACCACATAGCTAAACTAGTATGTGTCTCCTAGGTGCCACTTTGAGTAAAAATGTGGCATAAACACTACTTAACCTTGACACTTGTCCTTGTTGGTTTGTGCTGGTGGACTATTATTGGCATGCATCATAGTTGTCTTTCCTACTCTACTCTTTTATTATGTGTAGTTATACCACTCCTTCCATGTTCTAGGTAGTAGTATGACTAGTGGTAAGATAGGTGTAACTGTTAGAAGTATGCCCTAGAAGCCAATCTAGCTAACACATTGTTAATTCTAGGGACATAATTTTGTACTTGACTGTTTATTATTGAATAAATAAAAGGCATCTTTTCATTCATATTGTTTATGTGTCTATGAATCGTCCAAGAAATTAATAAGATGATGATGCATATTCTCAAGAGTTGAGAATTTGAGCCATGTATCATTGGTGATTAATTTCTAAATGCTCCTGATCAATGGATCATCACGAGGACGGTGATCGATCCGATCAGTGCACAGATCACTTTCCTTCTGGATGGACGAGACTTGAGTCCACAGTGTAGGGACACTGAAGTGATAGTGCAGGTGCTTTAGAGAACAAGGGTACTGAGCGTGACCAAGACAAGAAGTCACTTGGATGTCTATCCACTCGTCAGTGACTTGCTTGATGTTGCAGTAGTGTGACTTGTTGGGAACCCGCCCATGCCGCTGATATTTCAAAAATTTTTCAGATGGCAGTGGAATCGGCATGCACGGGTTCGACGTTCATTGCATGAACGTTGTTTCGAGACCTTTCGTAATTAGGTAAGAATTAAAACTTTTAAAACTATTAGGAAGATCAAATCTTCACCTTGCGCGGGTAGATGATCACCGCAAATCTGAATTCGTAGTTTTGGAAGAGGGTTCGTTTGAAGCCGTTCAAACGTCCGGCCTCTACGGGTATCCACACGAAGCAGGATCCGATCCAAGCTCTCTATCTCACCGGGGTGCTAGCTCCCTTGCAGAGATAGCTTTTGATGGCTGATCTCCTCTCTTTCAATCAACCCTTGATTGCACTTGAGAGGAGGAAGAAGAAGGATGAAGAAGAGGAAGAAGATCACAGCCCTTCGCAGCCTTCTTCTTTTCTTACGCGTTGAAGCCTAGAGGAAGGAGAAGGGATGCCGCCAAGCTTCAACTTGCTTGCACCTTGCTTGCGGCCTAACCAAGGGAGGAGAGGGGAGGGTGGTGGCAGCAAGAGGAGGATTCTTCAATGCCTTAGGGCGCCGGCCCCTAGTCCTCCTTTTATAAGGATTGGAGCTCCTAACAATTAGGAGTTCCATGATAACTTACCAAAGGAAGGGGGCGCCGGCCCTAGCTCTTCATGTCGCCCTAGCCAAGTGAAGAGGGGCTGATGTCCTTCTTACTTGGTTAACCTAATCCTCTTCCAAAGAGGATTAGGTGCCTCTCTCATGGTTTCATCCCAATCCAATTAGGATTAGCCAAATTGGGTTCAATCTATGCTAGACCTAATCCAATTAGGACTTGAATGAACCATGACTCATTTGAACTCTTCAATCCTAATCCAATTAGGAGTCATGTTGATTCATTAGATTAATAATTAATTAGGACTTAAGGAATCCTAATCCAATTAGGATTTGTTTAATTCTAGTCCTAATCCAATTAGGACTCTAATTTGAATCCAAAGTCCTAATCCGATTAGGACTCTAGGAATCCTACTCCAAGTAGGAATCCAATTTTGATTCAAAACTCCTAATCTCATTAGGATTGAGGAATCCTATTCCAAGTAGGAATCCCAGTCCTACTCCAACTAGGATTTCCAGTCCTAATCCAATTAGAACTCTGGGTATCCTACCCGAAGTAGGATTTCTTGTTTCAAGTCCAATTAATTAATTCCCTTTCCTTCTTCAACTTCTTATCAATCAAATTGATTTCTTGTGATTCCTAATCACGATTTCAACCATCGGATCGGTCAATACTTCTATTGTGTGTGACCCCATAGGTTCTATTCTGACTGGTAGTGAGATATATTGTGATCTCTATCACTATATCATTGAAAACTCCTTTCAATGGGTTGGAACGATTCCAACTCAACTCATTAGGGTTTATCGATCATCAAGATAATCCCTATGAGTCCCACCATCTACCAGTGACACCTAGCAGCATGTAGTGGCTACCCAGCAGAATGGAATGATGAACCTCTAGGTGCAGTTAACATGTGATACAGTCCTACTATCGTGGATCCCTACAGGACGGAGGTCATGGACAACTCGTCAAACCCCATCGTCTGTCATATGTCAAGATTTATTCGACTTGAGTTCGATAGTGGAAAACTCCTTTTCCACTTTATATTACTGCCCTGGCCAAGGTCTTAGAACTCAGTCTAACAAATCACATAGGATCACTCCTCTTCTATCAAGGTCGATAGATTCCTTATAGGTGCATACCCTACTCCTACAGTGAACTTACTGCAGCCAATCTACACTGCATGGACCCATATGGCTAGAGACCATGTATGTGTGCAGTCAAACTACAATAACCTCACTGTGAGTAGCCGAAGCACCGCAGGTCAAAGGACCAGTCACACTACTGCAGCATCAAGCAAGTCACTGACGAGTGGATAGACATCCAAGTGACTTCTTGTCTTGGTCACGCTCAGTACCCTTGTTCTCTAACAAGCACCTGCACTATCACTTCAGTGTCCCTACACTGTGGACTCAAGTCTCGTCCATCCAGAAGGAAAGTGATCTGTGCACTGATCGGATCGATCACCGTCCTCGTGATGATCCATTGATCAGGAGCATTTAGAAATTAATCACAATGATACATGACTCAAATTCTCAACTCTTGAGAATATGTATCATCATCTTATTAATTCCTTGGACGATTCATAGACACATAAACAATATGAATGAAAAGATGCCTTTTATTTATTCAATAATAAATAGTCAAGTACAAAATTATATCCCTAGAATCAACAATGTGTCAGCCAAATTGGCTTCTAGGGCATACATCTAACAATCTCCCACTTGCACTAAAGCCAATTGGTCATATATCTTAGGCCCATCTTCTCAAGGTGGGCTTCAGTCTTTTGCTGACTCAGCTGCTTAGTGAACGGGTCTGCCACGTTATCCGCGGAGTCTACTCTCTGCACCTCTACATATTTCTTCTCCACATAGTCGCGTATGAGGTGAAAGCGCCGCTCTATATGCTTAGACTTCTGATGAGACCTTGGCTCCTTAGCAAGGGCTATGGCGCCATTATTATCGCAGTAGAGTGTTATGGCATCTGATGTCATCACATCCAACTCTGCAATGAATTTCTTGAACCAGAAGCCTTCTTTAGCAGCTTCAGAGGCGGCGATGTATTCAGCTTCCATAGTAGAATCAGCAATGATCGGTTGTTTAGAACTCTTCCAATTCACCGTACCACCATTGCACAAGAACACGTATCCAGATGTTGACTTCCTGTCATCGACATCAGTCATGCAGTCTGAATCTGTGTACCCTTCTACCTTTAACTCTGATGATCCTCCAAAGACCAAGAATAAATCTTTAGTTCTTCTCAAGTACTTAAGAATAGTCTTCACAGCTGTCCAGTGTTCTTCACCTGGATTCGACTGATATCTGCTTGTGACACTCACAGCAAGAGCTATATCAGGTCGTGTACACAGCATGGCATACATGAGGCTTCCTATTGCCGATGCATAGGGTATCTTGCTCATGCGTTGAATCTCTTCAGATGTGTTGGGGCACATCTTCTTGGAGAGATGAATTCCATGCCTTAGGGGTAAGAGACCCCTCTTGGAGTTTTCCATGCTGAACCTCTTCAGCACCTCCTCTATGTACATCTTCTGTGAAAGGCCAAGCATCCTTTTAGATCTATCTCTATAGACCTTTATTCCCAAAATATAGGATGCTTCCCCAAGGTCTTTCATGGAGAATTCTTTTGACAACCAGACCTTGACCGAGGTTAGCATGGGAATATCATTCCCAATCAGGAGAATGTCATCTACGTACAGTACGAGAAAAACGATAGCACTCCCACTAACCTTTTTGTAAACACACGGTTCCTCTTCGTTTTTGATGAAATCAAACGTTTTGATTGCATCATCGAAACGAGTGTTCCAACTCCGAGATGCTTGCTTTAGTCCATAGATGGACCTTTGCAGCTTGCAGACCTTGTGATCTCCATCACTGGAAGTGAAACCCAAAGGCTGTTCCATATAGATATCTTCATCAAGATATCCATTCAGGAAAGCAGTTTTCACATCCATCTGCCAGATTTCATAATCATGAAATGCTGCAATGGCAAGCAATGTTCGGATGGATTTTAGCATGGCTACAGGTGAAAAGGTCTCCTGATAGTCAATGCCTTCGCGTTGACTATACCCTTTCGCCACAAGCCTTGCCTTATAGGTCTCTACCTTTCCATCCGAACCTATCTTCCTTTTGTAGATCCATTTGCATCCAATAGGTACAATACCTTCTGGTGGATCTACTAAGGTCCAGACTTGGTTGGAATGCATGGAGTCTAACTCTGACTTCATAGCTTCCAGCCATTTCTCGGAATCGATATCAGATATCGCCTCGTTGTAGGTTTTGGGATCCTGTATGTGATCCCTATCTCCCACTAGGAACATTTCCTCGGTATCCTCTTCTAGTATACCTAAGTATCTATCGGGAGGATGGGAGACCCTACTAGATCTACAAGGTGGTCGAGGGACATTGTGTACTGGCTCTGTATGAATGGGTTCAATAGGATCCATGACTCGTTGCTTTTCAGAGACTTTCTCTTCAAGCTCAATTTTCCTCCCACTGCCTCTATCAAGGATAAACTGATTTTCCAAGAAGATGGCATGACGGCTCACAAACACATTGTGATCCTCTGAGACGAAAAAATTGTATCCTAATGACTCTTTAGGATATCCTATAAAACGAGCACTTATGGTCCTAGCCTCTAACTTGTCCGCCTGTAGTCTCTTGACATGGGCCGGACATCCCCAAATCTTGAGATGACCCAGACTTGGTTTCTTACCATGCCATATTTCATACGGTGTGGTAGGAACGGATTCAGAGGGAACTCTATTCAATAAATAAATCGCTGTGAGTAAGGCATCTCCCCAAAGGAACATAGGTAAATCAGTGAAGCTCATCATGGACCTGACCATATCCAATAGGGTCCGATTACTCCTCTCTGACACCCCGTTGAGTTGAGGTGTACCCGGAGGTGTCCATTGTGAGACTATGCCGTTTTCTTTGAGATAGTCCCGGAATTCCCCACTAAGGTATTCTCCTCCTCGATCTGATCGAAGAGCCTTAAGAGGTTTTCCAGTTTGTTTTTCTACTTCATTCTTGAACTCTTTGAACTTTTCAAAGGATTCAGACTTGTGTCTCATAAGATACACATACCCATACCGTGAATAATCATCGGTAAAGGTAATGAAGTAAGAATAACGTCCCCTGGCTAGCACATCGAATGGGCCACATACATCTGTATGTATTAGGGTAAGTATTTCAGTGGTCCTCTCCCCATGTCCTACAAAGGGCAGTCTAGCCATTTTTCCTTGAAGACATGACTCGCAAACTGGATATGACTCGGAAGTCAATGAGCCGAGAAGCCCATCTTTATCCATTTTGTTCATTCTGTCCTCTCCAATATGGCCAAGCCTGAGGTGCCACAAATATCTTTGGTTTATCTCATCTCTGGACCTTTTGGATTCTTTGGCACTCACTTCTTGCTCGGTAACATTCACAGATACATCCATATGTAAATGATAGAGACTGTCAATCATAAAACCACGTGCGACTATTTTATTTCTCAAATAAATAGAACAGCAGTCTTTGTCAAATGTAAAAACATGACCTTCCTATGCTAGACAAGAGACAGAAATCAAATTTCTGCTAGCAGCAGGTATATAATAGCAGTCTCTAAGTATTAAACTAAATCCAGACGGTAGTCGCAGATGGTAGGTGCCCACAGCCACAGCAGCAACTTTTGCCCCGTTGCCAACCCGAAGGGTTACCGCACCTTCCGCCAGCCTTCTACTTTCCTTTAGACCCTGCATGGTAGTGCACAAATGAGCACTAGAACCAGAATCTATAACCCAACTAGAAGTAGAAGAACCGTTAGATTAGTTTCAATTATGAGCAAGTCTATACCTTCTGAAGGTGTGTCACCTTTCTTGTTCTTCAGGCTCTCGAGGTATGAAGGACAGTTTCTCTTCCAGTGGCCTTCGACATTGCAGTGGAAACATTTTCCTTTATCGTTAGCCTTTTTTTTTTGAACTTCCTTCTTTGGCTTCTTGTCTTTCTTCTGCTTCTTTGCAGGCTTCTTTTTCTTCCAAGTAGACTTTCTCTTGGAACCAGAAGTCAACTCAGCAGCAAGGACATTGCCCCTTGAACCTTTCAAGGCTCCCTCAGCAGTTACCAACATATTGATTAGTTCAGTCTTAGTGCATTCAATCTTATTCATGTGGTAGTTTACTATAAACTGACCAAATGAATCAGGAAGTGACTGTAGGATCAAATCCACTTGTAATTCCTTGTGCATGTCTATACCGAGCTTCTCAAGCTCCTCTAGGTCCTTGATCATGGTCAGACCGTGATCATGGACAGACTGCCCCTCGCGCATCTTCGCTTTGAAGAGCCTCTTGGACACTTCAAAACGAGCTGTGCGACTCTGCTCACCATACAACTCTTGCAGGTGTGCCAGTATGTCCCTAGCAGTCTTTATATTTTCATGCTGGCATTGGAGTTCATTAGACATGGATGCCATCATATAGCATTTTACTCTAATGTCATCATCCAACCACTTTTTATGCATTTCACGCTGAACATCAGTAGGACGTGCTGGTAGTGTGGGGATATCTGAATCGAGTATGTAGCCTATCTTCTCACAGTCCAAAACTATTTTGAGATTTCTAAGCCAGTCTTTGTAATTGGTTCCGGTCAGTCGGTTGGTCTCAAGAATACGGGTCAAAGGGTTTGAAGCTGACATTGTATCTGCAGAGAGTAAAGATTCTAGTTAGACTTTTGTACTTGATCCTAATCTGTTCTAAGGTCTTTTAGAACAAATGTAACTCCCACTATGTAACTCCCACTATTTTCTCGAATCCCTCACACTCCCCCGGTAGGGAAACGGAAATCCTACACGACTAGGGTTTCTAGTGGGTACTGCGGTCCCACCAATTTACATGCCACCTCACCTAACAGTTATTGGTGACACATAGATGGATGAGTGTACAACTCTTGTACAATGCTTCTCAAGCATGTTGCAGTGTAACTTGGTCTCTAAGCCATGAAGACCTCACCTAACAGTTATTGGTCCCATTTCTTAGTTAAGTCAGACCCACCGTATAACCGTAGGAATAAAGTCGTCATTGGGTCCTCACCTAACAGTTATTGGTGCCCAACCCCACCTTTACCCTACAACATCTCATGTCTATAGAGAGGTCCAGCCCCCCAATGCAACTTGACCACTGTGTCCAGCCGAGACAAATCAACATCAGAAAGGCCTTAGCAGCTCTACTACAGTGGAAGACCTATTGACTTAATATTGGTTAATCAGGTCTTAGTGTTTGCAACTTGAGCCCTTCATAAGAGGTAATCGAACAATTGGCCAGGTAAGCAGGTGGGAGGCTCCCCTTACTCAGAGAGTAAGGTCCTAATTAAGTAACCACCTTTCATGCTTTCCTAGACACCAATTAGATCAATTAATCTAATATGACTTGCTCATGTCGGTTCACTCTCGACTTGATTGAGGAGGTTTTGATTTAGGTCTCAATTGGGTTTGCTACATCACATGTAAACCTATCTACCCGACTCGCATTCACATCTCATGCAAACGGTACATCACAGGCAGTTATAATCGCAGCATCAAATAAAGTTAAACTTTAAATAGGTGATGATCATGGATTCTAATTAGGTCGTATTACAAGCACATGCACATCAATCGATCAAGTGGTCTTCAACTCTTGAATTGGTTCTAAGCCACCTTGATTCGATCCTTGATCAACTCTTGATCCCATCGCCATCAACCGCTTAGATCACCTTTCATCTCATGCCTTTGCTTCAACTTGATCGTTGATGTACATCACATCACAGAAATACAACCAGATGTAAAATAAAAATAAAAATAAATTACATCTCCTTTTAGGAGGCACGCAGGCCTCTCAAAACATCAAATAAGATGCATGCAAGCATCTAAAAAATTACATGACATCGCAGATCACATCGCAGGTCATTACATTTGATACCAAAAGGGGTTGAATCCTATGATCATCACCGTATGCAACAATTATAATTTTCAGATCTGAAAACTAACTGATTGTATCATGACATAGGTCGCTGATCATGCTAATCATGATTCTAAACTTTGTAATCCCATTAACAATGCATTTAGAATCATCTTTTTATCACATAAAAATCAGCATGCAAAAATCAGCACCCCTGAAAAATCTGCATGCAGAATTTTTCAGCATGCATTATCATTCAATTTTCAGATCTAATATGCCTTTAGATATTTAATTCTTACCTTAATCTACGAAGCCTAGGCTCTGATACCACTGTTGGGAACCCGCCCATGCCGCTGATATTTCAAAAATTTTTCAGATGGCAGCGGAATCGGCATGCACGGGTTCGACGTTCATTGCATGAATGTTGTTTCGAGACCTTTCGTAATTAGGTAAGAATTAAAACTTTTAAAACTATTAGAAAGATCAAATCTTCACCTTGCGCGGGTAGATGATCACCGCAAATCTGAATTCGTGGTTTTGGAAGAGGGTTCGTTTGAAGCCGTTCAAACGTCCGGCCTTTACGGGTATCCACACGAAGCAGGATCCGATCCAAGCTCTCTATCTCACCGGGGTGCTAGCTCCCTTGCAGAGATAGCTTTTGATGGCTGATCTCCTCTCTTTCAATCAACCCTTGATTGCACTTGAGAGGAGGAAGAAGAAGGATGAAGAAGAGGAAGAAGATCACAGCTCTTCGCAGCCTTCTTCTTTTCTTACGCGTTGAAGCCTAGAGGAAGGAGAAGGGATGCCGCCAAGCTTCAACTTGCTTGCACCTTGCTTGCGGCCTAACCAAGGGAGGAGAGGGGAGGGTGGCGGCAGCAAGAGGAGGATTCTTCAATGCCTTAGGGCGCCGGCCCCTAGTCCTCCTTTTATAAGGATTGGAGCTCCTAACAATTAGGAGTTCCATGATAACTTACCAAAGGAAGGGGGCGCCGGCCCTAGCTCTTCATGTCGCCCTAGCCAAGTGAAGAGGGGCTGATGTCCTTCTTACTTGGTTAACCTAATCCTCTTCCAAAGAGGATTAGGTGCCTCTCTCATGGTTTCATCCCAATCCAATTAGGATTAGCCAAATTGGGTTCAATCTATGCTAGACCTAATCCAATTAGGACTTGAATGAACCATGACTCATTTGAACTCTTCAATCCTAATCCAATTAGGAGTCATGTTGATTCATTAGATTAATAATTAATTAGGACTTAAGGAATCCTAATCTAATTAGGATTTGTTTAATTCTAGTCCTAATCCAATTAGGACTCTAATTTGAATCCAAAGTCCTAATCCGATTAGGACTCTAGGAATCCTACTCCAAGTAGGAATCCAATTTTGATTCAAAACTCCTAATCTCATTAGGATTGAGGAATCCTATTCCAAGTAGGAATCCCAGTCCTACTCCAACTAGGATTCCCAGTCCTAATCCAATTAGAACTCTGGGTATCCTACCCGAAGTAGGATTTCTTGTTTCAAGTCCAATTAATTAATTCCCTTTCCTTCTTCAACTTCTTATCAATCAAATTGATTTCTTGTGATTCCTAATCACGATTTCAACCATCGGATCGGTCAATACTTCTATTGTGTGTGACCCCATAGGTTCTATTCTGACTGGTAGTGAGATATATTGTGATCTCTATCACTATATCATTGAAAACTCCTTTCAATGGGTTGGAACGATTCCAACTCAACTCATTAGGATTTATCGATCATCAAGATAATCCCTATGAGTCCCACCATCCACCAGTGACACCTAGCAGCATGTAGTGGCTACCCAGCAGAATGGAATGATGAACCTCTAGGTGCAGTTAACATGTGATACAGTCCTACTATCGTGGATCCCTACAGGACGGAGGTCACGGACAACTCGTCAAACCCCATCGTCTGTCATATGTCAAGATTTATTCGACTTGAGTTCGATAGTGGAAAACTCCTTTTCCACTTTATATTACTGCCCTGGCCAAGGTCTTAGAACTCAGTCTAACAAATCACATAGGATCACTCCTCTTCTATCAAGGTCGATAGATTCCTTATAGGTGCATACCCTACTCCTACAGTGAACTTACTGCAGCCAATCTACACTGCATGGACCCATATGGCTAGAGACCATGTATGTGTGCAGTCAAACTACAATAACCTCACTGTGAGTAGCCGAAGCACCGCAAGTCAAAGGACCAGTCACACTACTGCAGCATCAAGCAAGTCACTGACGAGTGGATAGACATCCAAGTGACTTCTTGTCTTGGTCACGCTCAGTACCCTTGTTCTCTAACAAGCACCTGCACTATCACTTCAGTGTCCCTACACTGTGGACTCAAGTCTCGTCCATCCAGAAGGAAAGTGATCTGTGCACTGATCGGATCGATCACCGTCCTCGTGATGATCCATTGATCAGGAGCATTTAGAAATTAATCACAATGATACATGACTCAAATTCTCAACTCTTGAGAATATGTATCATCATCTTATTAATTCCTTGGATGATTCATAGACACATAAACAATATGAATGAAAAGATGCCTTTTATTTATTCAATAATAAATAGTCAAGTACAAAATTATGTCCCTAGAATCAACAATGTGTCAGCCAAATTGGCTTCTAGGGCATACATCTAACATGACTGGTCCTTTGACCTGCGGTGCTTCGGCTACTCACAGTGAGGTTATTGTAGTTTGACTGCACACATACATGGTCTCTAGCCATATGGGTCCATGCAGTGTAGATTGGCTGCAGTAGGTTCACTGTAGGAGTAGGGTATGCACCTATAAGGAATCTATCGACCTTGATAGATAAGGAGTGATCCTATGTGATTTGTTAGACTGAGTTCTAAGACCTTGGCCAGGGCAGTAATATAAAGTGGAGAAAGAGTTTTTCCACTATCGAACTCGAGTCAAATAAATCTTCACATATGACAGACGATGGGGTTTGACGAGCTGTCCATGACCTCCGTCCTGTAGGGATCCACGATAGTGGGACTGTATCACACGATAACTGCACCTAGAGGTTCATCATTCTATTCTACTGGGTAGCCACTACATGCTGCTAGGTGTCACTGGTGGATGGTGGGACTCACAGGGATTATCTCGATGATCGATAAACCCTAATGAGTAGAGTTGGAATCGTTCCAATCCATTGAAAGGAGTTTTCAATGATATTGTGATAGAGATCATAATATATCTCACTACCAGTCAGAGTAGAACCTATGGGGTCACACACATTAGAAGTATTGACCGATCCGATGGTTGAATCGTGATTAGGAATCACAAGTAATCAATTAGATTGATATTCAGTTGAAGAAGGAACAAAGGGAATTAATTAATTGGACTTAAACGCAAATCCTACTTCGAGTAGGATTCCTAGAGTCCTAATTGGATTAGGACTGGGAATCCTAGTTGGAGTAGGACTGGGATTCCTACTTGGAATAGGATTCCTACAATCCTAATTAGATTAGGAGTTTTGAATTAAAATTGGATTCCTACTTGGAGTAGGATTCCTAGAGTCCTAATCGGATTAGGACTTCAGATTCAAATTAGAGTCCTAATTGGATTAGGACTAAAATTAAATAAGTCCTAATTTGATTAGAGTTTCTTAAGTCCTAATTAATTATTAATCTAATGAATCAACATGACTCCTAATTGGGTTAGGATTGAAGAGTTCAATTGAGTCATGGTTCACTCAAGTTCTAATTGGATTAGGACTAGTATAGATTGAACCCAATTGATTCATGATTTGGTTAAACCCTAATTGAATTGGGACTAAACCAAATTAGGGCCACCCAATCCTCATTAGATGAGGATTAGGGCAACACAAAAGGGAGGGGCTCACGCCCCTCCCCTTTCTCCTCCTTGGTGCGGCAACACAAGAGGGGCCGGCGCCCCTCTTGGAAAGCAATCAAGGGCTCCTAACTTGTAGGAGCCCTTCATGCTTTAAAAAGGGGTGAGGGCGGCAGCTAGGGCTCCCAAGAGTTTTTCCTCTTCCCTTGGAGCCGTGGCCACCCTCTCCCTCCCTTGGTTCAGCCGCCAGCAAGAAGAAGGGAAAAAGAAGCCATGGCGCCCTCCTCTTCCTCCTTTCCTCCTTCCAATGCAGGGAAAAGAAAGTAGGCTGCAGGGGATTTGCTTCTTCCTCTTCTTCATCCTTCTTCTTCCTCCTCTCAAGTATATTCAAGAGTTGAAAGAAAGAGAGGAGATCAGCCATCAAAAGTTATCTCTGCAAAGGAGCTAGAACCCCGGTGAGATAGAGAGCTTGGATCGGATTCTGCTTCGTGTGGATAACCGTAGAGGCCGGACACTTGAACGGCTTCAAGCGAACCCTCTTCCAGAAATCTTACGATCATCAGATAGTGGTGAAGTTCTACCCACTCAAAGGTAAGTAGTAGATCTGAAATTAATCATGTCTTTTAATTTTAATCTCCCCTTTAGATTTCATAAAACTGAGTTAGAGAACTCTAGAAAATTTTTGAAATCTATGTTCCCTAGAACGTTCATGAGATGAACGCCCCCGCACGTGTCTTTCCGCTGCGATCGTCGCAACCCGTGTGGGGGTAAACCAACAGTGGTATCAGAGCCGCGTTTATGGGATTTAGATTAAAATTGATAGGCTTGATTAGGATTTAACTTAGATCTGAAAAATTTATATGCTTGCTGAAATTTCTGCGTGCTGAAATTTCAGATTTCAGCATGCAGATTTTGTTTGGAAAAACTAGATCTTGCATGATTAATTTTAATTACAATGAGATTGCAATAATTAAAATCATATCTTGCATGATCAGAATTTCAGTTGATGGCATATTTAATCAAAATTTCCAGATCTGAAATTACATAAGAAGTATGTGATAAGATTCATTTAAAGATTCATGATCATGAAAGATAAATTTCTATTTATGCCTAAGCTTAAAAGAAAATTGATATTTGCATAATATGCATAAGATATGATCAAATCATAGAATCATGTTTATTAAAGGATAATTTTGTTTAGGATTGTGCTTAAAAGAAAATCCTGTCCAAGTGTCTCTAGATTTGGTTCATAGTATTTTGGATAAGTTAAGAAGTCTGCTGAACCAAAGTCTGAGACTCGAGTCGACTTCCGAGTATCACGAGTCGACTCCAAGCGTATCAAGTTCACTGGCACAAGCTCGAGTCGACTCCAGACTAGTACGAGTCGACTCCGACTGAGAACAGAAAGAAGAACAGAAAGCCTCATCTCAGAACCTGTCAACGAGTCGACTCCTGAAGTGCGCGAGTCGACTCCAATGTTCAACGAGTCGACTCCAGGATAGTAAGAGTCGACTCCAAGAGGTACACAAAGAAAAGTCAGAGAGCAGTTTTCGAGTCTGAGATTCGAGTCGACTCCCAGACAGCTCGAGTCGACTCCAAGACAAGCTTCACGTCAAAAGGCAGAAGACCAACTTTCGGAAACTGAGAGCCGAGTCGACTCCAAGGAAGTTCGAGTCGACTCCAAGACTGGATGAGCCAAAAGACAGAGAATCGGGAGTTTGGGCTCTGAGATTCGAGTCGACTCCAAGGACAGTCGAGTCGACTCGAGTGGACAAAATTCAAAATTGGATCCACGGACTTCAGTGGATGAGCCGACTCCAAAATTGCCAGGTCAGCTCCAGAAGTTGGCGAGTCGACTCCGGGTCAAGACGAGTCGACTCCCAGTCGTGACGGCAACTTTAATTCAAATTTGGAACAGTTGCCGAGTCGACTCCGGAAAAGCTTGAGTCGACTCCCGCTACAGCCGAGTCGACTCCTGATCGCGCGAGTCGACTCCAACCCACCAACGGTCATATTGTCAGGCTGCGCAGAGTGTGCAGAACGGGCAGAAAAAGCAGTGTAACGGCTAGTTTCCGTGGGGGTTGGCTTAAATAGCCACAGAAGACTGTAGCAAGGCAGAGAACAGTCATTCCACTCCAACTAATCAAGGATTCAAGCTCTGCAACGTGCTCTTCAACGAAAAAGGGAAGATCTGCATTTACAGCTCCACCTACATCTTCCCAGCAATTAAAGCCTTCTCCTCCAGCATTCAAGTCGACTACACATTCGAGAGGAGACCGGAGTTCAAGAAGCCATTCCTCTACTTCAGCTTAAAAGCGTTTGAGGGCTTCTAAACTCCTCTTTTGATTATATTGTTTTACATCTGCTTTTGAGAAGCTTATTTTCCTTTCTTTCTATAACTTGTATTTATTTGGTTCAATCGGGGGATTGAATCAAGGGGACTAAGGTTGGTTGGTGAGCCAAGTTAAAAACCAACGTGTGTAAGGGTTTGATTGTGAGCCCAGGAAAACAATCGGGGTTGGTTCTAGTCGGTGAGCCTGGGAGAACCGACCGAGTTCGTTGTGAGCTCGTAAAACAACAAGTTTGGTTGTGAGCTTGCAAAACAACCGGCTGTAATCCAAGGGGGTTATAGTGAATTCCCAAGAGAGACTTGGGGAGTGGACGTAGGAGCAAGGGGTAGCTCCGAACCACTATAAAACTCTGTGTTTGCATTGGATTGTCTCTCTTCTTCTTCCCCTCACATCACTCACAGCACTTAGCATTAATTAAATAACTTGCAATAGTTTTTAATTAATCAACCACATCGTTTTAATTATCTAAATTATTTTAAAACCCAATTCACCCCCCCCTCTTGGGTTGTCTATCTGGGCAACAAGTGGTATCAGAGCCAAAAACTCTTCCACTCAAGAGTTAAAAGATCAAAATGACAACCCCATTTGGATCTTCTCACATTGAGGGTCAGTCCACCCAAAGACCCCCTTTCTTCAATGGATCCGACTACTCATACTGGAAGGCTAGGATGAGAATATTCGTCCAAGCCCAAGACTATGAGATGTGGACCATTGTAGTGAATGGCCCATACATCCCATCCACATATGTAGAGGGTGTTAAGGTACCCAAATTAGAAAAGGATTGGGATGAACATGACATGAGGAAGGCACAATTAAACTCTAAAGCTATGAATATGTTTTATTGTGCCTTAGATAGAAATGAATTCAATAGGGTCTCTACTTGCAACTCTGCAAAAGAGATCTGGGATAGACTTGAAGTGACCCATGAGGGCACGAATCAAGTTAAAGAATCCAAAATTAATATATTGGTTCATAAGTATGAACTATTTAAAATGGATTCTAATGAGACAATCACTAGCATGTTCACTAGGTTTACTGACATTGTCAATGGCCTAAAAAGCCTTGGCAAGAGCTATACTAACAGTGATCTTGTCAGGAAAATACTTCGCTGTCTACCAAGGTCATGGGAAGCCAAGGTGACGGCAATCCAAGAAGCTAAAGACTTGAACAAGCTTCCACTCGAAGAGCTCCTTGGATCCCTAATGACTCACGAGCTAACCATGAAGCAACACAGCGAAGAAGAGTCCTCCCATAAGAAAAAGGTAATAGCACTTAAATCTACTTCATCTAACAAGGACTTGTCCTGCAGTAGCAGCAGTGAAGAAGAAGAACATGAGGAAGATGATGGTGAGGCTCTTCTTGTGCGCAAGTTCAAGAGATTCATCAACCACAAGAAGTCCTATCATCAAAGGAGAGGCCCCTCAAATTTCTACCGCAAGGACAAAGGTAAGGAAAGGAAAAACAAGGGGATTGGGTGTTACGAGTGCAAGAAGCCGGGTCACATAAGAGCAGAGTGCCCCTTACTGAAGAAGGGGAGTAAGTACAAGAAGAAGAAGGCTCTTGTCACTACACTATCCGACTCCGACTCATCATCCTCCTCATCAGATGATGAACAAGAAGAGAAGGCCAATTTCTGCTTCATGGCCAACGAAAACGAGGTAACTTCCGATACGCATCTTGACTTTTTTTTTGATGAACTTTATGATGCATTTAATGAGTTAATGGTAGAATATAAGGCTATAAATCTTAAGAATAAAGAACTGAAAATAGCTAATCAATCATACCTACATAAATACGATAAATTAGTTAAGGATAAGGACTTAATCACCAAAGAAAATATTGAACTTAAAACAAACAACCAACTTTTAACTCAAAAGACTAACACCTTAACTAAAGATAATGAAAAACTAACTAAGGAATTTTCAGAACTTAAAAAATATAAACAAACCTTAGATAAGGATCTTACAAAAGAACTTAATGATCTAAAAGCAGAAAATCAAACACTAACTAAAGAACTTAACAAATACAAACCCTTAGTTGAAAAATTTACATATAGTTCTGAAAAATTAAACATGATACTAAATAGTCAACGAGCAGTATTTAATAAAGCGGGTTTAGGGTATAAACCAAGAAATAAACAAAAACTTCTTAGTAACTTCTTTGTTAAAGCTGGAGAAACTAAAACTAGAAAAATAACCTGCTTTTGTTGTGGAACTATAGGACATAAGGCAAATGCATGTGACTATAGGAAAAGTAAAACAAAAAGGAAAATTAAAAGGGTATGGGTTCCAAAAGGAACCAACTTGACTAACCATGAAGGACCCAAGAAAACTTGGGTACCTAAGATGACATGATTTGCTTGTGTAGGAGTGTCTTGCAGCCAAGGTCAACAAAAACCGCTGGTATTTGGATAGTGGCTGCTCAAGGCACATGACGGGTGATAAAGATCAATTTTTCACCCTTGAAGCTAAGAAGGGAGGTGCTGTGACTTTTGGAGACAACAACCAAGGTCATATCATTGGTATTGGTAAAGTTCAAATCACCCCTTCTACTTTTATAGATAATGTTAGATATGTTGATGGTCTTAAGCATAACTTGTTAAGCATTAGTCAATTATGTGATATAGGATATGATGTTATGTTTAAACCATCACTATGCATTATAACAAATCCTAATGATAATAGTTTAGTTTTTAAAGGAATTAGACGTGGAAATGTATATGTTGTACCTAGAAGATCTTGCAAAACATAACCAATGTCTAGTTGTAAATGAAACTAAAGATAATGATGCTAGTTGGTTATGGCACCGTAAGTTAGGTCATGCAAGCATGGATACAATAACTAAACTAGTTAAAAGAGACTCCGTGATAGGTTTGCCAAAATTAAAATTTGAAAAGAACAAAATATGTGAAGCATGTCAATTTGGCAAACAATATAGGAACTCTTTTAAATCCATAAAATGTGTCTCTACTTCTAGGCCTCTAGAATTACTACACATGGACCTATTTGGTCCAACTAGAACAACAAGCCTAGGTGGAAATAAATATGGTCTAGTTATAGTAGATGATTACTCTAGGTACACATGGGTCATGTTTCTAGCACATAAGGATCAAGCATTTTCTGTTTTTAAGAAGTTCCATAAGGAAGTAACAAATGCTAGAGAGTCTTCAGTCATAGCCATTAGAAGTGACCATGGTACCGAATTCGAAAATCAATCATTTGATGAATTTTGTAGTAAAAAGGGGATAACCCATAATTTCTCAGCACCTAGGACACCACAACAAAATGGAGTTGTGGAAAGGAAGAATAGAACACTAGAGGAAATGGCTAGAACTATGTTATGTGAAAGTAACCTCCCTAAGTACTTTTGGGGAGAAGCCATTAATACCTCTTGTCACATATTAAATAGAGTTCTATTGAGACCCATTATAAAGAAAACACCTTATGAACTGTGGAAAAACAGAAAACCAAAGGTTAATTATTTTCATGTTTTTGGATGTAGGTGTTTTGTGCATAATAATGGGAAAGATAATCTAGGAAAATTTGACCCTAAATCTGATGAAGGAATATTCTTAGGTTATTCTACAACTAGTAAAGCCTATAGAGTATTTAATAAAAGAACCTTAGTCATAGAAGAATCTATACATGTAGTATTTGATGACTCTAGTGACATCTCCTCTAGTAAGAAAGTTAATTTTGATGATGATGTTGAAATACTTGAGGAAAAGATAGATGAGATGGGATTACAAGATGATAATCAAAAGTTGATTGAAGGAGAATCATCAAGCCAAGAGGCTATTGTGGATCATGGGCTAACAAAAGCTTGGAGGTATGCTCACGGGCATCCTAAGGAACTCATTCTAGATGATCCATCTCAACCGGTTAGGACTAGAGCTTCACTTAGAAATCTAAATAACCATCTAGCTTTTGTTTCACACTTTGAGCCCAAACATATAGAAGAAGCCGAAAATGATGTAAATTGGATAAATGCAATGCAAGAAGAACTAAACCAATTTACTAGAAACAAAGTGTGGGATCTAGTAGAGAGACCTTCTAAATATCCAATTATAGGTACAAAATGGATATATAAAAATAAGCTAGATGAAAATGGAATTGTTATAAGGAATAAGGCTAGACTAGTGGCAAAGGGTTATAATCAAGAAGAAGGCATAGATTTTGATGAAAGCTTTGCTCCCGTAGCTAGACTTGAGGCTATTAGACTATTATTAGCATATGCATGCTCTAAGGATTTCAAACTATTTCAAATGGATGTAAAAAGTGCATTTTTAAATGGGTATATTAATGAGGAAGTGTATGTAGAACAACCTCCTGTTTTGAAAATCATCAATACCCTAATCATGTGTATAAACTGAACAAAGCACTTTATGGATTAAAACAAGCACCTAGAGCATGGTATGAGAGACTTAGTAAATTTCTATTAGAACATGAATTCTCTAGGGAAAATGTAGACACAACATTATTTCTGAAAAAGCAAAATAAGGAGATGCTATTAGTACAGATTTATGTTGATGATATCATTTTTGGTGCTACTAACAATCGCCTCTGCGAAGAGTTTGCTGATTTGATGCAGAGTGAGTTTGAGATGAGCATGATGGGAGAGCTGAACTACTTTCTCGGGCTTCAAATCAAACAATCTGAAGGAGGCATCTTCATCAATCAAGCAAAATATGTCAAGGAGATGCTCAAGAAGTTTAATATGGAAGGAAACAAATCAATCAGCACCCCCATGAGCTCATCATGCAAATTAGATCAAGATGAATTAGGTAAATCTGTAGATCAAAAACTTTATAGAGGTATGATAGAATCTTTACTATATCTTACTGCAAGTAGACCTGATATTATGTTTAGTGTTTGCATGTGTGCTAGATATCAGGCTAATCCTAAAGAATCACACCTAGCTGCAGTTAAGAGAATTTTTAAATACTTAATAGGAACTAAGAACATAGGGCTATGGTACTCTAAAGAATCTAGTCTAAACTAAATAGGGTACACAGATTCAGACTTCGCTGGATGTAAGCTTGATAGAAAAAGTACCAGCGGGTCATGTCAGTTTCTAGGAGAAAACCTAATCTCATGGTTTAGCAAGAAACAAAACTCGGTTGCATTATCCACTGCAGAAGCTGAATATGTGGCAGCCGGGAGTTGTTGTGCTCAAATCTTGTGGATTAAACAACAATTAGAAGATTATGGCATTAAACAAGATAAAATCCCCATTAATTGTGATCATACAAGTGCCATAAATCTAACTAAAAATCCAATTCAACATTCAAGAACTAAACACATTGAGATAAGACATCACTTCATAAGAGATCATGTATTGAATGGTGATGTGTCACTCCAATTTGTTTGTACTGATAATCAATTAGCAGATATTTTTACAAAACCCCTAAGTGAAGAGAGGTTTAGCGTGCTTAGGAGGGGATTAGGAGTGATTGATCCATCCTAGTGGGAGTTTCCACTAGATTAATTGATTTTGATGATTAGAATGCGGTTAAAATAGAGTTTACATTCAATAATCATCAAATCAGATCCCAATTAGGTGATTTTCCCTCATTTGGCACGGTTATAGCATGACTTTTAGGTGCGTGCCAAGGTTAGAGACGACTCGAGTAAGTTTCAGAGCCGGCTCCTAAGGGGGAGTCGACTCGCGCATTTGCGGGAGTCGACTCACAAAGATGGCAGCTGAGGGGGAGTCGACTCGCACATTGTCGGGAGTCGACTCGAAGTCTACAGGCGCATAAGGAGAGTCGACTCGCGCATATTCTGGAGTCGACTCGAGGTCGAGTCGACTCGCGACTCAGGGAAGTCGACTCGCAGTCGGGATCCGACTTTTTAACCCTAGGTTTGTCGTTTCGCAAACACTTCTCTTTCAAGCCGCCACTGTTCAAAAAGCCCTAGAGCCGACTCCTAGGTCTTCCCCGATCGTCTCCAACCTCTGTTCGGTCGATTTTTCACCGGTTCTTAGGGTTTTCGTCCGTTCCTAGGTCGTCTCCGGTCCGTCCCGAGTCTCCTCCGTCGACCTTTCTCCGTCCTTTAGGTGTTTCTTCCCGTTTAGGTCAAGATGCCTCGTAAGACCGTGGTTAGGAAGAGGTCCCGTCCCGAGGCCGGTCCCGAGTGGCGCTCCAAGGCGCGGCACGATCCCGCGAGGCAACCACCTCCGGCTCGTTCCCCGCCTAGGGCGGTTCCCGCGAGGCCATTGGCCGGGAAGGTCGTCTCCACCGGGAGGTATGTCGATTTCGACTTCCTCTCCCGGGAAGGGTTCACCATAGGTGATAGGCTTAGAGCCCAGGGCTTAGAGTTCTTCCTTACATTGGACCTCCCCACATATCCAGGGCTCGTTAGAGAGTTTTACGGTACCGTCCATCGGGGAGATGGGGGTATCGATGGCACAGTAGCCGGTGTCCCTGTGTTTGTCACGGAGGATCTTATTGGCCACATCCTCCACCTTCCACTAGTAGGGGTGGCTCCCGCACACCCTGAGGATAGAGTTGAGGCCCTTACGGTCGTCTTAGGGCATCCACCTCAGTCCCCCCTAGACGAGGTATCTGCTAGCTCACTTCCTGTTGAAGTGAGAATCCTTTTGAGTATTCTGTCCAGGTCTGTCTTCCCTAAGACAGGAAGATTTGATTTTGTAAATGAGAGGGACCTAGCTATTATGTCTTACATTCTTCAGGACACCCCGGTCAACTTCCCCAAACTCATATATAGGTATATGTGTGAGCCCCTAGATAGACCTAGGCTCACCCTCCCATACGGCATGATTTTTACTCTTCTCTTTAGGGAGTACGAGATTCCCATTCCTGAGAGGGAACCCTCTCGTGCATTGCGATGGACAGATCGCTTGTGTACGGGGACCATGCACAGGATGGAGTTTCGGAAGAGAGAGGGGGTATGGGTTAGGAAGTCTACCCTCACCGCTCAGACCACCAGACCTTCACCCAGTCCTGAGCCCGATTCAGACTACCCAGACATTCCAGACCATCCAGACCTTCCATCCACTCCTCCTGCTCCTACCACCTCCGCCGGACCTTCCTCCTCGGCACCACCCTCTATGGCGGTCCGGATTGATCCTGAGCAGCTCCGGGAGCTGCGACAGGAGATAGTCAGAGAGGTGAGGGATGAGCTGCTTCGGGAGCTCCGAGGTGCGGTGCCTGCTCCCACTCCTGCACCCGTCTCTTCTCAGTTGGTCCCTTCCTTGACAGCCGTGACTGACATGACGGCTCATGTACGGGAAGAGATCTACAATGTCCGGAGTTTGGTCCAGGCCCAGTTCCACAGCATGAGTGAGGTCACGAGCTCCACTCGACAGATGCGAGAGGAGATAGGTCGTGACATGCACACCACCACCGAGGGGGCCGAGCGCTTGGCGAATGTACTCATCGACAAGCTGGACGCACTTCAGACATCGGTGACTGGGCTTCAGGCGTCGGTGACAGAGCTCTCCACTACACATAGCAGAGCCACCACGTCTATCATCACACAGCTTGGCCATGTCACAGATGTAGTCACCCTCCTCATGGAGCAGAGCCGATTGAGAGGAGGAGCACCATCCTCGAGAGGAGGAGCCACATCCTCGAGAGGAGGAGCCACATCCTCCAGAGGAGGAGATGCATCATCGAGAGGGGGAGATACATCCTCGAGGGGGGATCTTCATCCTCGAGGAGACCATAGATGTTCTTTTTGCTTTGTTTTGTATTGCTTTGCTTTACGTATTGTATGCTCAAATGTATTCACATTCATATCAATACAATGAGTAGACATCTTATCTTCATTTCTGTGCCATTTGATGATTGGTTGTGCCATTGATTGTGTGTGATTACCTCCTTTTTCGTATGATGACAAAAAGGGGGAGAAATATGTATACAATATGTAAAAGGGGAGAAATATGGATGAAATATGTAAAAGAAATCAATGGAAATCAATAAAAAGACACACAAATTTGTTCTAAGTGGATTCGGTACCTTGAGGCTCATTATCTCTCTTTTGGGGCTCCTAATGGAGTAATCTCCAGAATCTATTCAAGGGATATTCGGAGATTAGCTGAATCCTACTCAAGAACAAATTGACAGATTTTCCCTCTAAAAACAAAAAATTCAGTTCAAAAACTTCATAGCATTAAAAGGAAATTCAGAGAATCAAAACATAGTTGAATGCATATGTTGAGGGGGAGAATCTGAATTTTAATCAAGCTAAATCATTAATGACATATAAGCCAAACAATTGATTGCATAATATGAAGGCTTATATAATTCCAAATGAAAGGGGGAGCTTTAACTCCGAAATTTGTTGTTTCACTCCTTTCAAACTTGGATAAATTAAATTATCAGACATTTGAATTCATTTATGGATTTTATTTTATTATTTATTGAGCAAGTCATTTTACATATACTCAAAGTTTTGTCATCATCAAAAAGGGGGAGATTGTGGAGTGATTGATTAAAACCCCATTTGATTTTGATGAGCTCAAAGCATTTGAGTATATCTTGTGATTACTAATGAATTCAATTGAGTGTTTCAGTGAAAATTCTGTCCAAGTGTCTCTAGATTTGGTTCATAGTATTTTGGATAAGTTAAGAAGTCTGCTGAACCAAAGTCTGAGACTCGAGTCGACTCCCGAGTATCACGAGTCGACTCCAAGCGTATCAAGTTCACTGGCACGAGCTCGAGTCGACTCCAGACTAGTACGAGTCGACTCCGACTGAGAACAGAAAGAAGAGCAGAAAGCCTCATCTCAGAACCTGTCAACGAGTCGACTCCTGAAGTGCGCGAGTCGACTCCAATGTTCAACGAGTCGACTCCAGGGTAGTAAGAGTCGACTCCAAGAGGTACACAAGGAAAAGTCAGAGAGCAGTTTTCGAGTCTGAGATTCGAGTCGACTCCCCGACAGCTCGAGTCGACTCCAAGACAAGCTTCACGTCAAAAGGCAGAAGACCAACTTTCGGAAACTGAGAGCCGAGTCGACTCCAAGGAAGTTCGAGTCGACTCCAAGACTGGATGAGCCAAAAGACAGAGAATCGGGAGTTTGGGCTCTGAGATTCGAGTCGACTCCAAGGACAGTCGAGTCGACTCGAGTGGACAAAATTCAAAATTGGATCCACGGACTTCAGTGGATGAGCCGACTCCAAAATTGCCAGGTCAGCTCCAGAAGTTGGCGAGTCGACTCCGGGTCAAGACGAGTCGACTCCCAGTCGTGACGGCAACTTTAATTCAAATTTGGAACAGTTGCCGAGTCGACTCCGGAAAAGCTTGAGTCGACTCCCGCTACAGCCGAGTCGACTCCTGATCGCGCGAGTCGACTCCAACCCACCAACGGTCATATTGTCAGGCTGCGCAGAGTGTGCAGAACGGGCAGAAAAAGCAGTGTAATGGCTAGTTTCCGTGGGGGTTGGCTTAAATAGCCACAGAAGACTGTAGCAAGGCAGAGAACAGTCATTCCACTCCAACTAATCAAGGATTCAAGCTCTGCAACGTGCTCTTCAACGAAAAAGGGAAGATCTGCATTTACAGCTCCACCTACATCTTCCCAGCAATTAAAGCCTTCTCCTCCAGCATTCAAGTCGACTACACATTCGAGAGGAGACCGGAGTTCAAGAAGCCATTCCTCTACTTCAGCTTAAAAGCGTTTGAGGGCTTCTAAACTCCTCTTTTGATTATATTGTTTTACATCTGCTTTTGAGAAGCTTATTTTCCTTTCTTTCTATAACTTGTATTTACTTGGTTCAATCGGGGGATTGAATCAAGGGGACTAAGGTTGGTTGGTGAGCCAAGTTAAAAACCAACGTGTGTAAGGGTTTGATTGTGAGCCCGGAAAAACAATCGGGGTTGGTTCTAGTCGGTGAGCCTGGGAAAACCGACCGAGTTCGTTGTGAGCTCGTAAAACAACAAGTTTGGTTGTGAGCTTGCAAAACAACCGGCTGTAATCCAAGGGGGTTATAGTGAATTCCCAAGAGAGAATTGGGGAGTGGACGTAGGAGCAAGGGGTAGCTCCGAACCACTATAAAACTCTGTGTTTGCATTGGATTGTCTCTCTTCTTCTTCCCCTCACATCACTCACAGCACTTAGCATTAATTAAATAACTTGCAATAGTTTTTAATTAATCAACCACATCGTTTTAATTATCTAAATTATTTTAAAACCCAATTCACCCCCCCTCTTGGGTTGTCTATCTGGGCAACAAAGAGGAACCGTGTGTTTACAAAAGGGTTAGTGGGAGCGCTGTCGTATTTCTCGTACTGTACGTGGACGACATCCTCCTGATAGGGAATGATATTCGCATGCTAACCTTGGTCAAGGTCTGGTTGTCAAAAAGAATTCTCCATGATAGACCTTGGGAAAGCATCCTATATTTTAAATTAAGGTCTATAAAGTTAGATCCAAGAGGATGCTTGTCCTATCACAGCATATGTACATAGAGGGAGTGCTAAAGAGGTTCAGCATGGAAAACTCCAAGAGGGGTCTCTTACCCCTAAGGCATGGAATTCATCTCTCCAAGAAGATGTGCCCCAACACATCTGAAGAGATTCAACGCATGAGCAAGATACCCTATGCATCAGCAATAGGGAGCCTCATGTATGCCATGCTATGTACAAGACTTGATATAGTACATGCTGTGAATGTCACGAGCATATATCAATCAGATCCAGGCAAAAAGCACTGGATAGCTGTGAAGAACAGTCTTAAGTACTTGAGAAGAACTAAGGACATGTTCTTGGTCTTTGGGAGAAGATCAGAGTTGAAGGTAGAAGGATGCACACATATTGATGATAGAAAGTCTACATCAGAATATGTGCAATGATGGTTCAGTAAATTGAAAGAGTTCCAAACAATCGATCATTATAGATTCTACCTTAGAAGCTGAATGTTACGCCGTCTCTAAGGGTGCAGTGGAAATCTTTTGGTTTAAAAGGTTCATTGCAGAGTTAGGTGTAATGTCATCAGATGTCATAAACACTCTACTGCGATAACCAAGGCACCATAGCACTAGCTAAGGAGCCAAAGGTCTCACCAAAAATCGAAGCACATAGAGCGGCAGTTTAACCTAATAAGCGACTACCTCGAAAGAAAATAAGTAGAGGATCAGAGAGTAGACTCCACAGAAAATGTGGCGGACCCATTCACTAAGCAGCTAAGTCGGCAGAAAAACTAAAGCGCATCTTGAGAAGATGGGGCTTAGATTTATGGCTGATTGGCTTTAGTGCTAGTGGGAGATTGTTAGAAGTATGCCCTAGAAGCCAATCTGGCTGACACATTGTTAATTCTAGGGACATAATTTTGTACTTGACTGTTTATTATTGAATAAATAAAAGGCATCTTTTCATTCATATTGTTTATGTGTCTATGAATCGTCCAAGAAATTAATAAGATGATGATGCATATTCTCAAGAGTTGAGAATTTGAGCCATGTATCATTGGTGATTAATTTCTAAATGCTCCTGATCAATGGATCATCACGAGGACGGTGATCGATCCGATCAGTGCACAGATCACTTTCCTTCTGGATGGACGAGACTTGAGTCCACAGTGTAGGGACACTGAAGTGATAGTGCAGGTGCTTGTTAGAGAACAAGGGTACTGAGCGTGACCAAGACAAGAAGTCACTTGGATGTCTATCCACTCGTCAGTGACTTGCTTGATGTTGTAGTAGTGTGACTGGTCCTTTGACCTGCGGTGCTTCGGCTACTCACAGTGAGGTTATTGTAGTTTGACTGCACACATACATGGTCTCTAGCCATATGGGTCCATGCAGTGTAGATTGGCTGCAGTAGGTTCACTGTAGGAGTAGGGTATGCACCTATAAGGAATCTATCGACCTTGATAGATTAGGAGTGATCCTATGTGATTTGTTAGACTGAGTTCTAAGACCTTGGCCAGGGCAGTAATATAAAGTGGAGAAAGAGTTTTTTCACTATCGAACTCGAGTCAAATAAATCTTCACATATGACAGACGATGGGGTTTGACGAGCTGTCCATGACCTCCGTCCTGTAGGGATCCACGATAGTGGGACTGTATCACACGATAACTGCACCTAGAGGTTCATCATTCTATTCTACTGGGTAGCCACTACATGCTGCTAGGTGTCACTGGTGGATGGTGGGACTCACAGGGATTATCTCGATGATCGATAAACCCTAATGAGTAGAGTTGGAATCGTTCCAATCCATTGAAAGGAGTTTTCAATGATATTGTGATAGAGATCATAATATATCACACTACCAGTCAGAGTAGAACCTATGGGGTCACACACATTAGAAGTATTGACCGATCCGATGGTTGAATCGTGATTAGGAATCACAAGTAATCAATTAGATTGATATTCAGTTGAAGAAGGAACAAAGGGAATTAATTAATTGGACTTAAACGCAAATCCTACTTCGAGTAGGATTCCTAGAGTCCTAATTGGATTAGGACTGGGAATCCTAGTTGGAGTAGGACTGGGATTCCTACTTGGAATAGGATTCCTACAATCCTAATTAGATTAGGAGTTTTGAATTAAAATTGGATTCCTACTTGGAGTAGGATTCCTAGAGTCCTAATCGGATTAGGACTTCGGATTCAAATTAGAGTCCTAATTGGATTAGGACTAAAATTAAATAAGTCCTAATTTGATTAGGGTTTCTTAAGTCCTAATTAATTATTAATCTAATGAATCAACATGACTCCTAATTGGGTTAGGATTGAAGAGTTCAATTGAGTCATGGTTCACTCAAGTTCTAATTGGATTAGGACTAGTATAGATTGAACCCAATTGATTCATGATTTGGTTAAACCCTAATTGGATTGGGACTAAACCAAATTAGGGCCACCCAATCCTCATTAGATGAGGATTAGGGCAACACAAAAGGGAGGGGCTCACGCCCCTCCCCTTTCTCCTCCTTGGTGCGGCAACACAAGAGGGGCCGGCGCCCCTCTTGGAAAGCAATCAAGGGCTCCTAACTTGTAGGAGCCCTTCATGCTTTAAAAAGGGGTGAGGGCGGCAGCTAGGGCTCCCAAGAGTTTTTCCTCTTCCCTTGGAGCCGTGGCCACCCTCTCCCTCCCTTGGTTCAGCCACCAGCAAGAAGAAGGGAAAAAGAAGCCATGGCGCCCTCCTCTTCCTCCTTTCCTCCTTCCAACGCAGGGAAAAGAAAGTAGGCTGCAGGGGCTTTGCTTCTTCCTCTTCTTCATCCTTCTTCTTCCTCCTCTCAAGTATATTCAAGAGTTGAAAGAAAGAGAGGAGATCAGCCATAGCACCCCGGTGAGATAGAGAGCTTGGATCGGATTCTGCTTCGTGTGGATACCCGTAGAGGCCGGACACTTGAACGGCTTCAAGCGAACCCTCTTCCAGAAATCCTACGATCATCAGATAGTGGTGAAGTTCTACCCACTCAAAGGTAAGTAGTAGATCTGAAATTAATCATGTCTTTTAATTTTAATCTCCCCTTTAGATTTCATAAAACTGAGTTAGAGAACTCTAGAAAATTTTTGAAATCTATGTTCCCTAGAACGTTCATGAGATGAACGCCCCCGCACGTGTCTTTCCGCTGCGATCGTCGCAACGCGTGTGGGGGTAAACCAACAGTAACTATCCACACCTTGCTTTCTTTGAATGGAAGCCAGATAAGTATGACTACTTATTGGTTTGTGCCACATGGCCCACTATACATGACAATTATATCCCTTCTGGTCTTAAACCGATAGTTTTCGCCTCCCTCAATCTACACCATATTTACTCAGCTTGTACTCTTGGTGTTTTGGCCTACCTCTCCATTAGTGTGTCGACATTTTTTATCATAGTTGATCTAGATGTGGTGTAAACACACACACACACACACATATATACACGCATGTATGTCTATATATTTTTCTTTATTAATTAGAATGTCGAAAATATAATAGTTTGTATTTTGTTCTCACAACTGTTCATAAAAGTGGTAATAAATCAAAATCTAACTAGACTCAATATTAATACATCTCTAATTAGGTAGCCAAGACACCAATCCTTTGAAATGTTTGATACTAATGCCTCTAACTGGTGGTCAAGTAAAGTCAGGCAAATAAAGAAAAATAATTGGTTAAAAGATGAGAAAATTTGATTAACTAGACCATCAAAATATTTTTGATATCATCACTCTTTGATCTTATTGTAAAAATTAGAATGGATTAGAAAAGCTTTCCAAAAATATCCTCTCTCTCTCTCTTCATAAGAAAAAGGAGGTTGACCTCCTATTATATCGATGCATAAAGATACAAGCAAAAGTAGTGAGTTGGACTAGATGTACAAATGTTTTTGCAATGGTCTACTCCCAAGATAATTTGAATTGCTTCATGATTGGTTTAAAGTACATTCAGATAAGATAATTCAAGGGTGAATTTGACAGGTTAAACCCAAATGCTAATAGACAACGCAAGGTAAAACTTTGAAGCAAAGAAAATGAACATGATGGGGCATTCTCATGTTTGAACCCGAATGTTGATGGATAACAGAATGACAAACTTTGAAAATAGAGAATGAATATATTGGGAATTTGCATGATTTTATCACTAGGATGTCACTTTGTGATTTCCCCATGAGTGTAATCTAGGAGATGTGATATTTAAAAGCTGTCCTTCATGATACAACTCTTTTATAAAGGGACACACTCTTTTATAAAAAGAAACCACAAGAAGATTGGATGCATCTCTTAGTAGAATAACCAACATATTTCTCTAAGAAATATGTCTATGTTATAGAATAAGATAATTAAATATAAAATAATCGGAGATTTTAAATCACCATAAAACTAAAATAATTAAAAATTATATTTGTACAAATATAGTAATTCTCTGCATGATTTAAAATTTTAAAAAATCATATAAAATACTTACAATATTTATTTGGACTTGCAATAGCATGTAGTATGTATTGTATGGTAGCTTATACATTTGAACTAGGTATATCATGCTTTATTTATAGAGTCCATAATTAACATGATTTTGTACTAGGCCTTTTAATATAGATTTTAGATGACAAGTATATAATATATATGTGAGGATTTATGTAGGCATATCTTTAATCCTACATTGATTGTATGCTATGAGGATCTTACATAGTTATGTAAGGCCATATTAAGAATCCAAAATACAACTTCTTACCTGCTTTTTGAGTAAAGTCCTAAGTTGTTACACGTAGTATCTAAATAGATTCGGCTTATAGCCTATGTGAGCTAAGAGATACTATAGAATATATTTTTTTGAGGCCGATCTGTAGTATTTATGGTTGGATTTGAATTTTTAATCTAACATCACGAGAGTTTGTGAGAATCCATGTAGGGGTGGTTTTTTTTTTTCCCTTTTAGTACACAGTAGGAACCATAGGCTAGACAAAATGGAAAAGGATTCGCCGAGTCAGTAGTCTGTACAACAGAAAACAGAACCTCTCAGCAGTAGAATAATAATAGCATACAGCCAACACCACGAAGGTAGCAAGATTCGAACCAATGAAGGGGGAATGTGATTAGCTCGGCGAAGAAGAAAATCCCTTTAAAGCGCCTGTGCTGCTAGCCAATCAGCAGCCTGATTATATGCACGAAAGGTATGGGTGGCCACACAAGCATTTGCAGCAAGCTTCTCCATGCTAGGATGTCTTTTGGCAAAAGGATGGAGCTTAGAGGGATCAACTGGAGACCTGTTTAGCCATTGAACAATAGTTGCAGAGTCGCCTTCAATCCACAGTTCCTGTAGCTGAAAATAAAAGGAGGATACCCTTCTTACCAAATCTTCTGGTGTTGAAGGAGTCAATTGAAACAATCGCATGCTCCTTGTTGTCCCTATCTCCATGCCATATATGCAACCATATATTGAACCACTTTCTCCACCTTAGCACCGAGAAGAAAATTTTGCAGAGCCGACAAAGATTGAGGTACAAATCGAATGTCACATTCAAAGGTTACTTTCTGTGATCTCTGTCCTTCTTCAGTTGAAGACTGTCAACATGTAGTGAGATTAATGCACCTACGGTGTAACACACTTTTGAATGGTATCCTTAACCACAGAAGCTTCCATCAGAAGTATTTAACTCTCATGGGTGCATATAGTTTCCAAATCCCCACGAAGGATGAAAAAGTATCACGTGAAGAAGACTCCCTCACAAAATGGTACATATCTTTCGAGGAAACATACCTTTTCCCTTAGGCTTACAAATTAACCCCGAGGAGATAAGATGGAGGCCTTTTTGTTCAGTCAGATACCCTCATAAAGAAGATCTATACTCTTTTTCCAGGTTACGAATGACAACTACCGGCATATGAGTACAAGACAGTGTATACATAGGAATAGATGACAACACAAACTGTGGAAGGGTTGTTACACACTATAAAAAAAAATTAGGCATTGCCGACGCTTTTTATTTCCTATACGGACGCTTATAAATGTCGTTAGTTTATTACTGTTGCTTTACAAAGCATCGCAAAAGCGTCGGTAATGTGAGGACAGAAAAAAAAATTATCGATGCTTTTGGAAAGTGTCGCTAAAGGGTCGGTTTTTAGCGACGCTTTTTAGCGACTTTTAACTGATATTTTTTATAATGACGCTTTAAAGCATGGTTATAATTATTTTTTAAAAAAAATTTAAATTTTTTTTATTGAAATGTTTACACATTTTCTTCTAGATTCCGACGACGCTCATAAGCGTCGTCTAATCCAGATTCCTCTCAATGCTACTAAAAGCGTCGGCAAATTTTGGTACGGTGACCAAATTGCCTATGCTTATTTCTTACGTCGATAGCTAAAAGTTGGAGAAACCTATTTTTGCTGTAGTGAAGCCTGACAAGGGTAGGACCTTCCACTTCTAGCTAGCTAGCTTAGTTGCCATTTTATCTATAATAAAGTTAAAATCAGTCACCATCAGCTTCATACCTGAGAGGGGGACTCCAAGATACATCCATACCCCACTTTGGATTGGCATTTGGAAGATGTTCCGGATTTGCCGCTTTATGGATCTGGGCATTGAGGGGCTAAAGACAATATATGACTTACCCAACATTGATTGCCTAACTAGAAAAGTAGCAATAAGCATCAATAAGTAACTATAACATAATAGTATCCCTGATCACAGCACTGGCCACCAAGAGGCAGTCCTCTGCAAATAAGCCATGAGAAACAATTGGACTTGCAGGTGAAGGCCTAAAAGCCCTCAACAACCCACTTTGCATATGGCCTGTAGAGTCCTAGAAAATATTTTGGAGCAAAGAATAAAGAGTTGCGGTGATAAAGGACACCCCTGCCTCAAGCTGCATGAGAAATGGAGCCATTCGGTACACGAGCTATTAACTAGAAGAGAAAATTGTGGATGGAAAACTTAGGCCCGCACCCATCTGATAAATTTTGGATGAAACCCAAATTGAGACAAATCCTGTAGCAAATAGTCCTGTTGGGGGAAAAATCCCAAGTCATACCGTCACGGAGGCGCTCGGCCAAAGGGCGCCGGTCAGAAAGGCGCTCGGCCAAAGAGTGCCGACCGGAAAGGCGCTCGACCGAAGAGTGCCGACCAGCAGGGTGCTCGGCTAGAGAGCACCGACTAGAGAGAGCGCCAAGAAGAGGCGCCCAACCAAAATGACCAAGTAGGGATGCTCGGCCAGAAAGGCGCTCGACCGAAGAGTGCCGATCAGCAGGGTGCCCGGCTAGAGAACGCCGACCAGAGAAAGCGCTTGCCTAAAGAGCGCCGACCAGGAAACCTGAAAGTGAATCCTTGGTTCTTCGGTGTTAAGCATGCGGATTTTTTTTTTTTTAAAACCATGGCTGAACCTGATCGGGTTGCCTACGTACCCCTTCATAAGGGGGATCAAGCCATACGTAGTTCTTTTTAAGTTTTAAAACGCAGCGAAAAAATCGAATCAAATAATTTAATTCATGCATGCTTACAAGATCAAATCTAGAAATCAGCACCTTAAGAACACATAGGATTATGCCGGAATCGTTTAAACAATTATGCTAAAACTTTCATGCATGATTAACTATCAGATCTGAAACTTAAGAACTCTATTCTGATTAATCTCCGAATATCCATTGAATGGATTCTGGAGATATCTCCGTGAGGAGCCTCAAAAGAGGGTAAAACCTCGGGGAATCAGACCTAGATCTTGACACCATAATAAAAGATTAATGTAGGATTAATACCTTTTATGATGGATGAAACTTGTGGATCTGATCCTCGACTTCGCAGCCACGCACACGAATGGCCTCTACGAGAAGTCCACACGAAGTTCCTGAAGAGATCCAATCCTGCGGAAGTGCTAGCTTGCGCAGAATTTCTTGAGGCTGAAATTTGATCTTCCAAACACTATCAACTTTTGATCCGCCTTCTTGGAAGAACTTGGAGGAAAGGTTTAAAGGGATTGAAGAGGACTTAGATCTGATCTAAAGACTCTTATCAGGGACCCCTAACACTAATGGCGCGATGGACTTAGAGGAGGAAGAAGTCAGCTAGATTGAATGCAGAATTTTTCCATGCATGAACTAGGGTTCCTCTCTTTTCTTTTCCCTTTTTTCTTCTTCTTTTTCTCTCTTTTTTCCTTGAATTCGACCACCAGATGATGGAGGTCCTTTTAATGTTGCTCTCCTACCTAACTTCATGCCAACCATCCCATATTTGTGGAGGATTTTGTGGGATTTTGAATTTTGAATTCAAAATTCAAGTTCATGTGCCATTACATGATGAAGCTTGATCTAATCTAAACCATTCATCATGTTGCCACTTCCCTCTTTCAATTTCGAAATTCCCATGCCCCTAATCAGATTAGAGGGTCACGTGGTGATTTTGTGGTGATTAAATTCGAAATTCAACCTTAATTAGAAGTGAGATAAAGATAAGGATGGCATATGTCATGAAGAGAGAGAATTTGATCTTATCCAATTCTTTTCATGAATTTATCTCTCCATTTCGACCCATCTAATGATGAAAGAGGTCCCTGATGTTGCCAAGTGTCCCATGGCACCATTAAATAAATTAAATTAATTTTTAATCATATTAAAAATCAATTTATGGCGCCATGCATGGATATGTGACAAGTGGATTTCAAGATCCGAATAGTTTCAGATCAAACCCATTTAATTTAATTAAATCCTAACAATTAGAATGATTCAATTACCATGGGTTGAACCTAATCCAATTAGGTAAATCCCTAATTAAGCACAAATTTAATCTAATTTAATTTGGTCAACCTAAGTCCTCTTGATTCAGACCTAATCCAATCAGGTCAAAAACCCTGATTGAGCCCAGAATTGAATCTAATTCAATTTGGCTCATCCTTAGTCTAATTACTCAATCCAATTGAGTTCATTAGCAATCTAATTACTAATTAATCCTCCGATAATTACTTTAATTATTTTATAAGATAATTTGCCAATCGAATTGACCAAATTACCCCTGAATGATTCTTAATCATTCATCAGCCTTCTTGATCAATCAGGAATCTTCTATGCGTGTGACCTCATAGGTTCGAACCTAAGCCGGTAGTATAGGAACGACTTCCTACACTAATCGATGTGACCATCTAGCAATGGTACCCGATGTCCGAATAGGCCGAATATATGCGAAGCAAATATTCTGGAACCCTGAACTATGGTTACTGTATAATTCAATCTCTTTGACTCTTAATGCCAGGATGACTTAGAGCTCACTGTCAACCCTATAATTAGTACATCCATTATGTGATTAACTTTAGATATCCCGTGACTCCTCACTGAGATTATCCTGGCCAAGGTTTTGCTAAATTAGTCACAAGACATTATCTCCTGTTTGCAGGAGGGGTCAATTCCATCTTGACTCACAACTGACTACGCAAGTACTTGACTGCACCCAGTGACCTTCCGTCACTGAATTAGAAATTCAGGTAGTCCGGTACCAAAGTACAGTGAGTTGCTTGCTAGTCACAGGTTGCGGTCTCAGGTCAGAGGGCCAAACTTATACCCATATCCACTCGGAACATCTCTCGACAGTAGAGCGTTCCGGAATTGGTCACGTTCAGTGAAATGTACTCCTACACTTCACCTGTATGGCATACCAGTGTCTCCACACTCCTTGGTTAAGAGGACAACCAATGTATATGTCACACAACGACCTAATCTCGATAATGTTGTCGTCCTAGTAACAACATATCATTTGGTCGCGAACAAGTTTAAGGACTCAAAGATAAATCCTCCTTTATCATAACATAAGTCCTAAGGACTTCATCATATAAGAGTTCATTTGAAGATGAAATGATGAATAATGCCAAATAATACTTTATTAATTTGTCAATTTATTTACAATATTCAATCATCAATATGCTGACGATTGACATTTAGGATACAATTCCCAACAACTCCCACTTAGCCTAAAGCCAATCGGCACAGTATCTAATACCCATCTTCGACTTGTGTTCGTTGAACTCTTTGATGCCGAGGACTTTGGTAAATGGGTCAGCCAGATTTTCTTTTGTGTCAATCTTCTGAAGATCAATATCACCTCGTTCTATAATCTCTCGAACCAGGTGATAACGTCGCAGAATATGCTTGGTCCGCTGATGTGCTTTAGGTTCCTTTGCCTGAGCTATGGCTCCAGTGTTATCACAAAATATAGGAACTGGACCATCAATGGAAGGTGCCACTCCCAGCTCGGTGATGAACTTGCGCAACCATACGGCTTCCTTGGCTGCATCAGATGCTGCAATGTATTCTGCTTCACATGTAGAATCTGCCACTGTATGCTGCTTGGAACTCTTCCAGCAGATGGCCCCACCCTTAAGAGTGAAGATATATCCCGACACGCTCTTGCTATCATCTTGATCTGACTGAAAACTTGAATCGGTATATCCCTCAAGTTTTAAGTCAGAATCACCGTAGACAAGCCACTGATCTTTAGTATTTCTCAAATACTTAAGGATGGTTTTGACAACCTTCCAGTGGTTGCTACCTGGATCAGACTGGTATCTACTCACTACTCCTAGTGAGTATGCCACGTCTGGTCTAGTACATGTCATGGCATACATTATAGATCCCACTGCCGAAGCATATGGAATTCTATCCATAGTCTCTCTTTCTTGAGAGGTTGTCGGACAATCCCTTTTAGAGAGGTTAATTCCATGGCCCATTGGAAGATAGCCTTTCTTGGAATTAATCATACTGAACCTTTTCAGTATAGTATCAATGTATGTGGATTGGGATAATCCAAGCAATCTTCTAGATCTATCTCTATAGATCTTTATCCCTAGGATGTAAGATGCTTCTCCCAAATCCTTCATGGCAAATTGAGATGATAGCCAAACCTTTATTCCTTGTAATGCAGGAATGTCATCCCGATTAAAAGAATGTCATCCACATACAAAACAAGAAATATAATAACTGAACCATTTGCCCATTTATAAATGCAAGGTTCCTCTTCATTCTTAATGAAGCCATATGATTTGATCACCTTATCAAATCGTATGTTCCAACTCCGTGAAGCTTGCTTTAATCCATAAATGGATTTTTGAAGCTTGCACACCTTAGACTCATCTGCAGATATAAAACCTTCAGGTTGCATCATATACACCTCTTCTTCTAAATCTCCATTTAGAAAAGCGGTTTTAACATCCATCTGCCAGATTTCATAATCTAAGTGTGCTGCTATCGCAAGTATAATCCGAATGGATTTGAGCATTGCCACAGGAGAAAACGTCTCGTCATAGTCAATACCATAACGTTGACGATATCCCTTGGCAACCAGACGGGCTTTATAGGTCTCTACTTTTCCGTCTACGCCCCGTTTTCTTTTGAAAATCCACTTACACCCTATGGATTTAATCCCTTCGGGTGGGTCAACTAATGTCCATACATCATTGACCTTCATGGATTCCATTTCGGATTGCATGGCTCCAAGCCATGCATCAGAGTCATGCCTCTGCATAGCATCCATATAGGTGATCGGATCCTCATTGTTTTCATCAAGTTCGACAGGATCCCCATCCTGGACCAAAAAACCGTAGTATCTGTCCGGCTGACGTGGTACTCTACCTGATCGCCTTAATGGTGCATCTAAGATGGGTTCTGGATCTGATCTAATCAAATCTGACTCAACTAGTTCAGTAGATGGTGTCGGATCTTCTACATGTTGAACTTCCCTAAGCTCAACATTAGAGCTTTTAGTTCCTTCACTAAGGAATTCTTTCTCTAAGAAAACAGCTCTATTGCTTACGAATAACTTTTGTTCTTCAGCAAAGTAGAAGTAATATCCTTTAGTTTCTTTAGGATAACCAACAAAGAAACATTTGTCAGACTTGGGTTCAAGTTTGTCTGTCTTCAAACGTTTGACATATGCTGGACACCCCCAAACCCTAAGGTGAGACAGCATTGGCTTACGTCCAGTCCACATCTCATGTGGTGTTTTATTTACAAACTTACTTGGAACCTTATTTAGAATGTAGCAGGCTGACTCAAGTGCATATCCCCAAAAGGATATGGGCAGACTTGCAAACCCCATCATGGATCGAACCATGTCTAACAGAGTTCGATTTCTTCTTTCTGATACACCGTTATACTGTGGTGTACCAGGAGGAGTCCATTGGGAGAGAATCCCATTCTCTCCTAAATATGTCAAAAACTCATTGGAAAGGTATTCGCCTCCTCGATCTGATCGAAGAGTTTTAATACTCTTTCCAGTTTGTTTTTCTACTTCATTACGATACAATTTGAACATTTCAAATGCTTCAGATTTATGTCTCATTAAATAGACATAACCATACCTAGAAAGGTCGTCTGTAAACGTAATGAAATATGAATACCCACCTCTAGCATCTGTGCTTATTGGCCCACATACATCAGAATGTACAAGGGTCAATAAATCACTGGCTCGTTCACCTTTTCCGGTAAAAGGTGATTTGGTCATCTTACCAAGAAGACATGACTCACAGGTTGTCAATGATTCACAATCATTAACATTGAGGATTCCCTCTTTACTTAACCTGTTCATCCTGTTCTTGTTAATATGACCTAGCCTATGATGCCAAAGGTAGACATCCGTGACATTATCTATTCTAGGACGCTTACTTGACGTGTACATTACATTAACAGGTTGTGATAACAAGTAGATGCCATTGCTCAATTGTCCATTCATTACAGTAACACCATTCATAATGATATCACAAGAATATTTCTTTATTGAAATTTCATAACCGTTCATGGCCAAAAGGCCTACGGAAATTACATTCAATAAGAATGCAGGACAATAGTGACAATCACTCAAGACAACTACATGAGAATTGAAAACAAGTTTGAGATTTCCTAAAGCTAGAACTGGAACAGATCTTCCATCTCCAACATTCAGGAATCTCTCGCTGTTTTCAAATCTCTCATTGACCTGAAGTCCTTGCAATGAATTGCATATATTAAACGGACTTCCAGTATCTAATACCCAGGTTGAATTATCACATATAGAGAAATTACAAGGTGTTATCATATAAATACCTTGATCAGCAACTGATTGCCCTTTTCTCTTGCTTAGCCTGTTCGGGTCAAGTGAGGTAAGGTACTGAGGACAATTCCTCTTCCAATGCCCCTGCTTCTTACAATAGAAGCATTCTGCCTGACTTTGGTCATCCTTAATCCTTTTGGTCTGACTATGCTGAGTTTTCAGCTTTCTATACCAATTATTGAAGTTGGGACTAGTCAACTTGTCATTATCCAATAATGAGCAAAGTGACAAACTTGTGGCCATTTCTACATAAAAGAAAACTTGGCTATTAGTATATGAATTGACTAAACACAGTAGACTTGGACTTTAGTCTAAAGATACTCCCACTATTTTATACAAATTGGTAGCCTCTACCTCCAATTCGAAAAATTACTCCTAATTCTTTAGTGGGCACTAGAACCCAATAGATCGCATATAGGCCCGAGTGTGGCTCGGCTAACCCATATGCACCTATTGGTAGGTTCTAAACCAGTTGCTTCACCAAGCAACTTCTAGTGATAATTTTGCCCTAGGTTCTTCGGCAGGCGTGTGGCGCCTCCACCGAATACCCTAGTCAGGTCCAACCATTAAATGATAGGGTTAAGTCTAATCAACTAATAGACGACCAAGCCCGAGTGTGGCTCGGCTCACCTGACCGCCTATTGAAGGTACACTTAACTCATCATATATTGAATGACAATTCCAATGCTTGATAAGTACCAGGCGTGTCGCGCCTCCAATAATTATCAAAACATTGGACCCATTATCACCCAACTTAATGGGAGGCTATGACCTAGTTATCCCCATAACCATTTCATTTTAAGGACCTAATAATTTTAGAGGATTTCATAATTAGGATAGATGAGAAGATCCGGTTAGTCTAATTTCTCCCACTGACTTCACCAAATCAGATTAGACTCAAACCGGTTAAGGAGACACCTAAATCAGTCAAACTGATTTTCCTTATAGGCATGGGCTAACTCGAATCATTAAGTGATCCAATCAAAATGTGATTGACCATGTCGGCCAGGTAAGTGAGATCGGTGGAAGGGATATGCCATTAACTCGGCAAAGACGAATCAGTGCGAGTAGCTCCCAATTAAAAACCACCGGTCAAAACTGCCAAACTTACCTTAGACACCGACTGGTTAATCAATTTCGATTTGATTACTCAAATGACTCGGGCTACACCTCTGAGCCTAAATCAAGTTCCATCTTGGTCTAATCAAAGACATGGACTTGATCCATCTACAACTATTGTAAATTGATCTAGAATTTTCTTGACCTAATCTAGTTACTACTTAATTAGATTTGATCAATTAATTCTATTTGTCCATGTATGATTCTAACCTTAGGTCTAACCCAATCCTAGGAACTTGATTCAAGCTAACCCATATGCCCAAAGAATTATGCAATGTCAATTAATTGAGTTGCAATTCTATTTCATAACACTTAATTCTCAATTAAGTTTAGACTTATGAAAGTTTTGATCATTGCATATTTCTTTTTAATTACATATTAATTACAATCTTTCAGTTCTTAAAAACATATTTTCAGATCTGAGTTTTTGTAATTAATCACATGTAATCAGATTAAATTCATGTTTAAGTCATTATATTTAATGTTCATGCATCACATATACATAACAACATGAATTAATACAAACAACATACATCTTATGTATTTGTTTTTTTACTTTTATTTTCAGATCTGATTTGTTCATTAAAATCAGAGATCATATGAATCATAAATTTTATTTAGATCTAATCTAAACAATATTATGATTTCAGATTTATTTATGTTACAAATCTTAACACAAACATGCATCATATGCATTCAAAATTTCAGATCTAGTTAATCATGCATAATCAGCAATTAAATCAATCATAAAAAATACTTTAGATCTAATCTAAGCATGCTCATGATTTCAGATTTAATTACAAGAATTAAAACATAAAAGTTTAAACATGAACCTGGCTCTGATACCACTGAAAGTGAATCCTAGGTTCTTCGGTGTTAAGCATGCGGATTTTTTTTTTTTTAAAACCATGGCTGAACCTGATCGGGTTGCCTACGTACCCCTTCATAAGGGGGATCAAGCCATACGTAGTTCTTTTTAAGTTTTAAAACGCAGCGGAAAAATCGAATCAAACAATTTAATTCATGCATGCTTACAAGATCAAATCTAGAAATCAGCACCTTAAGAACACATAGGATTATGCCGGAATCGTTTAAACAATTATGCTAAAACTTTCATGCATGATTAACTATCAGATCTGAAACTTAAGAACTCTATTCCGATTAATCTCCGAATATCCATTGAATGGATTCTGGAGATATCTCCGTGAGGAGCCCCAAAAGAGGGTAAAACCTCGGAGAATCAGACCTAGATCTTGACACCATAATAAAAGATTAATGTAGGATTAATACCTTTTATGATGGATGAAACTTGTGGATCTGATCCTCGACTTCGCAGCCACGCACACGAATGGCCTCTACGAGAAGTCCACACGAAGTTCCTGAAGAGATCCAATCCTGCGGAAGTGCTAGCTTGCGCAGAATTTCTTGAGGCTGAAATTTGATCTTCCAAACACTATCAACTTTTGATCCGCCTTCTTGGAAGAACTTGGAGGAAAGGTTTAAAGGGATTGAAGAGGACTTAGATCTGATCTAAAGACTCTTATCAGGGACCCCTAACACTAATGGCGCGATGGACTTAGAGGAGGAAGAAGTCAGCTAGATTGAATGCAGAATTTTTCCATGCATGAACTAGGGTTCCTCTCTTTTCTTTTCCCTTTTTTCTTCTTCTTTTTCTCTCTTTTTTCCTTGAATTCGACCACCAGATGATGGAGGTCCTTTTAATGTTGCTCTCCTACCTAACTTCATGCCAACCATCCCATATTTGTGGAGGATTTTGTGGGGTTTTGAATTTTGAATTCAAAATTCAAGTTCATGTGCCATTACATGATGAAGCTTGATCTAATCTAAACCATTCATCATGTTGCCACTTCCCTCTTTCAATTTCGAAATTCCCATGCCCCTAATCAGATTAGAGGGTCACGTGGTGATTTTGTGGTGATTAAATTCGAAATTCAACCTTAATTAGAAGTGAGATAAAGATAAGGATGGCATATGTCATGAAGAGAGAGAATTTGATCTTATCCAATTCTTTTCATGAATTTATCTCTCCATTTCGACCCATCTAATGATGAAAGAGGTCCCTGATGTTGCCAAGTGTCCCATGGCACCATTAAATAAATTAAATTAATTTTTAATCATATTAAAAATCAATTTATGGCGCCATGCATGGATATGTGACAAGTGGATTTCAAGATTCGAATAGTTTCAGATCAAACCCATTTAATTTAATTAAATCCTAACAATTAGAATGATTCAATTACCATGGGTTGAACCTAATCCAATTAGGTCAATCCCTAATTAAGCACAAATTTAATCTAATTTAATTTGGTCAACCTAAGTCCTCTTGATTCAGACCTAATCCAATCAAGTCAAAAACCCTGATTGAGCCCAGAATTGAATCTAATTCAATTTGGCTCATCCTTAGTCTAATTACTCAATCCAATTGAGTTCATTAGCAATCTAATTACTAATTAATCCTTCGATAATTACTTTAATTATTTTATAAGATAATTTGCCAATCGAATTGACCAAATTACCCCTGAATGATTCTTAATCATTCATCAGCCTTCTTGATCAATCAGGAATCTTCTATGCGTGTGACCTCATAGGTTCGAACCTAAGCCGGTAGTATAGGAACGACTTCCTACACTAATCGATGTGACCATCTAGCAATGGTACCCGACGTCCGAATAGGCCGAATATATGCGAAGCAAATATTCTGGAACCCTGAACTATGGTTACTGTATAATTCAATCCCTTTGACTCTTAATGCCAGGATGACTTAGAGCTCACTGTCAACCCTATAATTAGTACATCCATTATGTGATTAACTTTAGATATCCCGTGACTCCTCACTGAGATTACCCTGGCCAAGGTTTTGCTAAATTAGTCATAAGACATTATCTCCTGTTTGCAGGAGGGGTCAATTCCATCTTGACTCACAACTGACTACGCAAGTACTTGACTGCACCCAGTGACCTTCCGTCACTGAATTAGAAATTCTGGTAGTCCAGTACCAAAGTACAGTGAGTTGCTTGCTAGTCACAGGTTGCGGTCTCAGGTCAGAGGGCCAAACTTATACCCATATCCACTCGGAACATCTCTCGACAGTAGAGCGTTCCGGAATTGGTCACGTTCAGTGAAATGTACTCCTACACTTCACCTGTATGGCATACCAGTGTCTCCACACTCCTTGGTTAAGAGGACAACCAACGTATATGTCACACAACGACCTAATCTCGATAATGTTGTCGTCCTAGTAACAACATATCATTTGGTCGCGAACAAGTTTAAGGACTCAAAGATAAATCCTCCTTTATCATAACATAAGTCCTAAGGACTTCATCATATAAGAGTTCATTTGAAGATGAAATGATGAATAATGCCAAATAATACTTTATTAATTTGTCAATTTATTTACAATATTCAATCATCAATATGCTGACGATTGACATTTAGGATACAATTCCCAACAAAACCAACCAAAGAGCGCAAGACGCTCGTCCAAAGGGTGCCGAGCAGAAGTACTATGAAGCAACCCCGCCACAGGGCGCCCCATTGGGCGACCAGCTCGGCTCGGCACCCCTGCCGAGCCGATTGCCTTGACCAAATGTTCAACTTCCGTCTAACCCTCTAAGCTTGAGGGACCTGACAACTCCACTACAACCTGCCGCTATCTCCAAGCCGTCAAGGCATAAGATCTCCGCAGGTATTCGGCACGACCTGCCATTAATGCATGAGACCCCCTCGAGTCTCCGATGCACTCGGTCATTTAATGAACACGGCTCAAGGCGATCTCCGGATCACCGAACCATCAAAGCGTATGGCTTTTTCTGACCGCCGGTTCACTCGGTAATAAATGCACTTACCATCCACGGACCCCAGGCCTACCACGGTCGGCGGTTCAACTACCCCAATAGGTCCGATCGACCGTGACAACTCCCTGATTCCGGTCTGATTCGGTCTTATTTTCCACCACGCCATTAATGGGCCAAATCGTGCCCAATTATTACAAAATAGGACAAACCTCCTGTCACCTCCCAGGTAACAAAAATCCTCCTATAAAAGGAAACCTAGGGGGAAAAGGGAGAGGGAGAGAAAAAACCCGAAGCCCGAGAGAACCCTCCTAGACCGGGTGGAAAGAAGTGAACAACACAGACAATTGAGGAAACTGATCCTCTGGATCTTATCCAAATATTCTCTCTGTCTTCTACACATACTCTCTTCCCTGCTCTCTCCACATATCTGCCCCCTCTGACTTAAGCATCGGAGGAACGACGCCGGGGAGCCCGGCCACCGGTTTTCTTGCAGGACTTACGCCCCCCAGGAGGACGCCACCTGCCGGCATGCCATCGACCACCGCTCCTGCGGCGGAGCTCCGCCCTACAGGAGAACGCCAGTAGCCGGCGCACAGTCATCCACCGTCCCTGCGGCGGAGCCCCTCCTTCTCCGGCTTCGCGGCGGCCCCCGGGTCCAATTTCCAGCAACAGTTGGCGCTAGAGGAAGGGCCCGAGTTCGCTGCCATGAAGCTAAGAAGCAAAGGGGCTTCCAACGCCTCTCGACGTCTTCCACCCAGTCCTGAGCATTCCGTCCGGAACTCACCACCTCCGGCCGAGTCAACCCCTCAGGTTCGGCCGGAGCAGTTTGATGCCCTGGTGCAACAAGTGCAAGCCTTGGCTACCGCTGTCCAAAGCTTGCAACCCAGGGGCATCCCAACGGCACCGCCTCCTCCGGCTCCAGCTCAACCGGAGCCTCCTACAAGCGGACTTCCCCTTCGAGGTCAGGACTCCCAAGTCCAGGCCTCCCTCTGGAGAGAGCACCCAGCCAGAGGCTACGGAGGCTGGCCACAGCCTTCAGAAGCTGAGTCGGTTCCAGGGCAACCTGCGCTCGAACGAACCGCTGCAGCGATCCTCCAGAATGATGAACTCGACAAGAAGGTCGAGAAGCTGGAGCGCCAAATCCAGGCACTCCATGGCAGGAAATCGGGGCGTGATGACGACTTTGAGTTTACTACGAAGTCGCCCTTCTCCTCGAAGATTGAAGATGAACCGGTTCCGCTACGGTTCAAGATGCCCCAGGTGGAGCCCTACAACGGCAAGGCTGATCCCCTTGACCACCTGGAGAGTTACCGGGTCTTAATGGCCCTACAAGGAGCCTCGGAGGCCATGATGTGCAAAGCTTTCCCGGCGACACTCCGAGGACCAGCCCGGCTTTGGTTTACCGGGCTGAAGCCGAGTACTGTCTCTTCCTTTGAGCAGCTCGGCAGACAATTTGCTGGCAACTTTGCTGCCAGCCAACCCCAGCGGCGGACATCCGACTCCCTCCTAGACATTAAACAAAAGGAGGGAGAATCCTTCAAAGAGTACTTGGACCGATTCACCGCCGCAACATGGGAGGTCCGGGAGCTTGACCAGTCCATCGCAATGTCAGCACTAAAGACTGGAGCCCGGTCCTACAGATTCCTCTTCTCAATCGAGAAGAATTTCCCTGCGGACCTCACTGAGATGTTCGCTCGGGCGCGGAAGTATGCCAAGGCAGAAGAAGCCGTGGCGGTTAGGCGGGGCGGGACCAAGCAAAACCCCAAGAAGAGACGTCGCGAGGAGCGCGGCCAGCCCAGAAGCCCGTCTCCGCGACGAGCTAAGAATCCGCCCCGCCCGAAGAGTCCACCCCGGTTGAGAGGACCGCCACAGCAGAGGTCACCACCCCGCCCGAGGTTCCCACTGCAGGCCCGTGCACCCGAAGGAAGGTATGAAAAGTATACTCCCCTCAATGCTCCCCGGGATGAAATCCTCATGGAGATTGAGAGTCGGGATTGCATCCGGCTCCCACCTCCGAAGCCAGACACCAGAATCCGGCGTGATCTCCGGAAGTATTGCCGTTTCCACCGGGATCATGGCCATGATACCGAAGATTGTTATCAGCTCCGAAATGAGATCGAAGCACTCATTCGCCGAGGGGTGCTCGATCGGTTTGTGCAAGGCCGGCGTGAAGGGAAGAAGCCAGCCGAAGGAGCAGCACAGCCTGAAGGTTCAAATGCCAACAGGCCCATCGCCGGCGTCATCAACACTATCCGAGGCGGGACCTCAGCTGGGGAAGCCTCAGGGGAAGAAGCCTCCTCGAAGCACCCGCGCACCTCTGAAGCCATCTCCTTCTCAGATGACGATCTAGAGGGAGTTGAAATTCCCCATGATGATGCCATGGTCATCTCCATGATCATAAATAAATTTGATGTAAAACGCATCCTGGTTGATAATGGAAGCTCGGCGAATGTTTTGTATTTTGGTGCTTATTGTAAAATGGGGATGACAAAAGAACAGCTACGGAGGATGAATGCTCCGCTAGTTGGATTCACTGGGGATTCAGTTCCAGTAGAGGGCGAGATCGACCTTCTGGTCACAGCCGGGCTCGCCCCACGTGAAAGTACCGTGGGTATGAGCTTCCTTGTAATACGCCTGCCCTCAGTTTACAACGCCATCCTCGGAAGGCCAGGACTCAACGCCCTCCGAGCAGTGGTCTCGACTCACCACCTGCTGATGCGATTCCCCACCAGCCAGGGAGTCGGTGAAGTCCGAGGGGACCAAATGGTGGCAAGGCGATGCTACCTAGCGACCCACGAGGCAAGACGACCAGCCGAGGTGCCTGCCCCAACGACTGACCAGCCCTCAACTGAAGTTATGAAGGCACGGGTCAACCCCCAGAAAGAGCGGGTAGAGCCTGGTGAGTTGTTAATTCAAGTTCCCTTACGAGAGAACTTTCCCGAGCTAACCGTGCAGGTCGGCTCTAGCCTTGGCGAACACGAGAGGAGTCGCCTTGTCAACTTCCTGCGGGACAATATGGATGTCTTCGCATGGTCGCCTGCAGACATGCCGGGGATAGATCTGGAGGTCATGGTCCACCGGCTTCAGGTGAAGCCGACCTGCAAGCCCGTGCGACAAAAGAAGCGAGGCGCCGCCCCTGAACGACAACGAGCAGCAGCCGAGGAGGTCGGCAAGCTCCTTGAAGCCGGCTTCATCCGGGAGATATCCTACCCGGAATGGCTCGCCAATGTAGTCCTCGTCAAGAAAGCTAGCGGGAAGTGGCGTATGTGCGTGGACCACACCGACCTGAATAAAGCCTGCCCGAAGGACAGCTTTCCACTTCCCAGCATCGACCAGCTCGTGGACTCCACTTCGGGTCACGAGCTGTTGGCATTCATGGACGCCTTTTTCGGATACAACCAGATCCGCATGGCGCCAGAAGATGAGGAAAAGACAGCCTTCATCACCGATGGGGGAACCTACTGCTACAAAGTGATGCCGTTCGGCCTAAAAAATGTCGGGGCAACTTATCAAAGGCTGGTCAGCCGGATCTTCAAAGACCAAATAGGCCGAAACATGGAGGTCTACGTGGATGACATGCTGGTGAAAAGCAAGGCGGCACAAGACCACATAGCCGACCTCAATGAAGCATTCTCCACACTCCGAAAGTACCAGATGAAGCTCAACCCAGCTAAATGTGCATTCGGAGTCACCTCCGGCAAATTCCTCGGCTTCGTCATTACACAACGAGGAATTGAGGCCAATCCAGAGAAGATCCGAGCCCTCCAAGGGTTGACGCCTCCCAGGACGGTCAAGGAGGTACAGCGGCTCGCGGGCCGAGTGGCAGCCCTCGGGAGATTTATTTCCCGCTCGGCCGAACGCTGCCTTCCATTTTTTGCAGCCCTCAAGAAGCCAAAGAACTTTTTGTGGTCGGACGGGTGCCAGCAATCTTTTGAGGAGCTCAAGCATCTCCTGGCTTCCCCTCCCCTGCTCACGAAGCCTCAACAGGGTGAGCTCCTCTACTTGTATCTAGCTGCCTCCCCTGTTGTTGACCCTCTAATGGATTTTGATGAATACAAAACACTAGAGCATAATTTCCTTTATCTTAACAAGTTATTTGAGGATTTTAGTTGGTTAATTAAGAGTATTATTAAGAAATGTCTAGGCAAGTTCCCATATTTTTCAAGAATTTATTGAAGAATTTTTGAGCTGAAGAAAACAGATCAGGGACAGCCGAGACGTCTCCAGGTTGTCTCAGAGACGTCTCTGGCACAAACAGGAAGAACTGGCACGTCCGGAGACGTCCCCTGAAAAAGCGGAGTCGACTCTCTCAGAGAATTCCAGAAGACTTGTTTTTCGGAGATATAACGGCGGAGTCGTCCCCGAAGCAGCGGAGTCGTCCCCATGCAAAAAGCGCAAACAAGCGGAGACGTCTCCGTAAAGCGCGGAGACGTCCCCGGAGCGCGGAGTCGTCCCCGAAGCAGCGGAGTCGTCCCCATGCAAAAAGCGCAAACAAGCGGAGACGTCCCCGGAGCGCCTGGGACGCGACTGACAACTTTTTCAGGTAGATTTGAATTTCAAACGGTCATATCTTTGTGTCTAACGGCTATATTTGCTTTTTGGGCTATAAAAGGGACCTCTTAAGTGCTTCTCAACAACTTCTTACCAACCCAACACAAGATCATTCAAGAGAGAAGAAAGAAAAAGAGGTTCAAGGGAGTTAGAGCTTTCAAGAGGAGAAATCAAGTGCATTCAAGCTTTTCCATCTGATTTCGAGCTCATCTACTCACTCCCACTTGGCAATCAAAGCTCGCATTCAAGCCAACGTGATCCACATCAGAAGAACCACCATCATCCACGCTTCCAACGGCAAAAAGGGTTCTTCCGATTTTATTGTTTCTCATTGTTATATTTGCTTTCAAATCTTTTGTAAAACGTTTGAATATTGAGCTTGTTCCAGTCAAGAGACTTGGAACAAGGGAAAGGCGTCCCAAGCCTAAGTGAAATTGGGGGTGTTAGGGTTCGTTGTTAGCCCGGGGTAAAACAACGAGTTGGGTAGTTCACTCGAAAAACTACCGGATTGTAGGGTTCGTTGTTAGCCCGGGGTAAAACAACGAGTTGGGTAGTTCACTCGAAAAACTACCGGATTGTAGGGTTCGTTGTTAGCCCGGTGTAAAACAACGAGTTGGGTAGTGCACTCGCAAAACTATCGGACTGTAATCTGGAGGATTATAGTGAAATTTTCAAGAGGTCTTGGGGAGTGGATGTAGGTGCTGGGGTGCACTGAACCACTATATGTTTGTTGTGTTTGTGATTGTCTAACTTGCTCACTTACTTACTTAGATAAATTGCTTGCTTAACTCTTATCCGCGCATCCTTTAGTTGCAAGCATATTCAATTTACTTAATCAAGTCTCACTCAATAAATCAAACTGTTGCTAAGTTTAAATTCCACTGTGCATCTATACAACTTAGCATAATTAATTGAAAAGTGTTAGAAGTAGCCTAAAAGTTTTAAAAGACCCAATTCACCCCCCCTCTTGGGTTGTATCCACTGGGCAACACCTGTAGCAGTAAGCTCGGTCCTGGTTCGAGAGGAGGGGAAACTTCAGAAACCAATGTATTATACCAGCCGGATCTTAAGGGACGCTGAGACCCGATACTCCAAGCTTGAGAAGACCACCTATGCTTTGGTCATCTCGGCTCGGAGGCTCCGACCCTACTTCCAAGCTCATACAGTGGCTGTGCTGACTGACCAGCCGGTCAAGCAGATCCTGCAGAGATCAGATCGTGCGGGTCGGATCACTAAATGGGCCATTGAGCTCGGAAAATTCGACATCGAGTACCGGCCCAGACCGGCGATCAAAGCACAAGCACTCGCAGACTTTATAGTCGAGTGCACCATACCGAATGAGGTCGAGCCTGAACCTGAGCCACCGCTGGAGCAGACCCCGAGTTTGACATGGACTCTACATGTCGATGGCTCTTCAAACTCGGGGGGTAGCGGAGCAGGATTTATTCTCACCAGCTCGGAGGGGGTGGTCGCCGAGCAGGCCCTGCGCCTCGAGTTTCCTGCTTCCAATAACATGGCGGAATATGAAGCGCTCGTCGCCGGGCTTAAGCTAGCCAAAGAGCTAGGAGTGAAGGACTTGAAGGCCTTCAGTGATTCTCAGCTCGTCGTCAACCAAATTGTGGGCGACTTTGAAGCCAGAGACCCGACCATGCAGAAGTATCTCCAGAAGGTACGGAATCTCGCCTCGACCTTAGACTCTTTTCACATTCAACATATTGCCAGGTCGGAGAATCTCAGGGCCGACCAGCTATCAAAGCTGGCGTCCTCTCGCATGAGTGAGCTTCCCAAAGAGGCAGTACTGGAATATCTCCAAAAGCCCAGCACAGGCGAGCCCGAGCAGACCCTCTGCACCGAGCTCGAGCCAAGCTGGATGGATGAACTCATCAGCTATCTGCAAGACGAAACCCTCCCCGCTGATGAACGAGAGGCTCGCCGAATCAAGCGCCACGCCACCCGGTACATACTATACGAGGGAAAGCTCTATCGGAGATCCTTCACCTCTCCCCTCCTCAGATGCCTTCGCCCAACGGAAGCTAATTATGCCCTGCGCGAAGTCCACGAAGAGATTTGTGGAAACCATCTGGGAGGGCGAGTATTGGCCCATAAAATTCTGCGCCAAGGATATTATTGGCTGACACTCCAGAAGGATGCTATGGATTTCGTCCAAAGATGTGACCGGTGCCAAAGGAACGCCAATGTTCAGCGCCGGCCCTCGGCTCCTTTGACTTCTATCAGCTCCCCTTGGCCCTTTGCCCAGTGGGGAATTGACATTCTAGGGCCATTTCCACTGGCCACCGGGCAAAGGAAGTTCCTGGTCGTCTCCATCGACTACTTCACAAAGTGGGTAGAAGCCGAGCCCCTCGTCCGGATCACCGAGCAGAAGATGCGGGATTTCGTCTGGAAGTCCATCATTTGCAGATTCGGGCTTCCCCGCATCCTTATCTCTGACAACGGTCGCCAGTTCGACAACATCCATTTCAGAGAGTTCTGCTCCGAGCTTGGCATTGACCATCGCTTTACCTCGGTCGCGCACCCTCAAACAAACGGAGAAACCGAGGTAACAAATCGTACTATTTTGCAGGGTCTCAAAACCAGGCTCGACAAATCCAAAGGACAATGGGTCGAAGACCTATACAATGTCCTGCGGGCTTACCGGACTACGTTCCGCGTCCCCATCGGCGAGACTCCCTTCAACCTAACATATGGGACGGAGGCCGTCATTCCACTAGAGATTGGGCTCCCCTCTCCAAGAGTCGAGCACCACGATGCCAGCTCCAACTCTTCGCAGCTCAGAGGCAACCTCGACCTGATCGAGGAAACAAGGGAGGTCGCCCGAGTGCGTATGGCGAGGTACCAGCAAAAGACAGCTCAGTACTACAACGCCAGGGTCAAAGTCAAATCTTTCAGACCAGGGGACCTTGTCCTAAGAAGAGCTGAAACCTCCCGACCAACTGAGCGAGGGAAGCTGGCCCCGAATTGGGAAGGACCATACCGAGTCACGCGCATTCGCCGACCCGGAACTTATCAATTGGAGTCTCTAGATGGGACTCCCATTCCGCGGAGCTGGAGCTCTGAAAATCTCCGCGTGTACCACCAGTAGAACCCTAAGGGGTTCCCCATTATTCAACCATTGAATTTCATTCTGTGAATTTCATTTCACAATAAACTGATGGCTTGCGAACCTATTCCGAGCTCACCAATTTTCCTGATTATCTCATGACATCAGGTTTATTCTTCTTCCTTGACCACGGTTGGGATGCCCCGATGCCTCGGGATGATGGAGTACCTGCGTGAACTCCCTGAAGATGTCCGTGAGATTCGTGGTGCGCTCTCCATCAACCAACGAGCTCGGCTCGTTCTTCTACCCTGGCCACGGTCAGGATGCCTCGAGACGTCGGGAGGCCCCGGTTACCGGAAAGCTCGAGACGTCGAGATATGAGTAGCGGTCCTCTCTGACCGGACGAGCTCGGCTCGTGCTCCATCGATTATTGAGTAGCGGTCCTCCCTGACCGGAGGAGCTCGGCTCGTGCTCCATCTATTGAGTAGCGGTCCTTCCTGACCGGACGAGCTCGGCTCGTGCTCCATCTACTGAGTAGCGGTCCTCTCTGACCGGACGAGCTCGGCTCGTGCTCCATCGATTATTGAGTAGCGGTCCTCCCTGACCGGACGAGCTCGACTCGTGCTCCATCTATTGAGTAGCGGTCCTCCCTGACCGGACGAGCTCGGCTCGTGCTCCATCTACTGAGTAGCGGTCCTCTCTGACCGGACGAGCTCGGCTCGTGCTCCATCGATTATTGAGTAGCGGTCCTCTCTGACCGGACGAGCTCGGCTCGTGCTCCATCGACTATTGAGTAGCGGTCCTCTCTGACCGGACGAGCTCGGCTCGTGCTCCTACCCCGACCTCGGCCGGGATGCCTCGAGACGTCGAGATGCCCCGGTTCATCGGGATGCCCCGATACGTTGGGATGTGGTCTTTATTGGCCAAACGAGCTCGGCTCGTTCTCTACCAGCTTCAGCCAATGAGCTCGGCTCGTTCTCCATCGCCGGATTTCTCTGCCGACGTCCCCAAAGAATGGAGTCCGAGCAGAGAAGCGTCTTTTGTCGCCTCGGCGCCAGGACGCACACGGTACAAGGTACCCATTTACTTAACGTTAATATCTCTATATCTATTCTATTTTTGGATTTCTCTGCCGACGTCCCCAAAGAATGGAGTCCGAGCAGAGAAGCGTCTTTAGTCGCCTCGGCGCCAGGACGCACACGGTACAAGGTACCCATTCACTTAACGTTAATGTCTCTATCTATTCTATTTTTGGATTTCTCTGCCGACGTCCCCAAAGAATGGAGTCCGAGCAGAGAAGCGTCTTTAGTCGCCTCGGCGCCAGGACGCACACGGTACAAGGTACCCATTTACTTAACGTTAATGTCTCTATATCTATTCTATTTTTGGATTTCTCTGCCGACGTCCCCAAAGAATGGAGTCCGAGCAGAGAAGCGTCTTTAGTCGCCTCGGCGCCAGGACGCACACGGTACAAGGTACCCATTTACTTAACGTTAATATCTCTATATCTATTCTATTTTTGGATTTCTCTGCCGACGTCCCCAAAGAATGGAGTCCGAGCAGAGAAGCGTCTTTAGTCGCCTCGGCGCCAGGACGCACACGGTACAAGGTACCCATTTACTTAACGTTAATGTCTCTATATCTATTCTATTTTTGGATTTCTCTGCCAACGTCCCCAAAGAATGGTGTCCGAGCAGAGAAGCGTCTTTAGTCGCTTCGGCGCCAGGACGCACACGGTACAAGGTACCCATTTACTTAACGTTAATGTCTCTATATCTATTCTATTTTTGGATTTCTCTGCCGACGTCCCCAAAGAATGGAGTCCGAGCAGAGAAGCGTCGTCAGTCGCCTAGGCGCAAGGACGCACACGGTACAAGGTACCCATTTATTTAATGTTTCTACATTATCTATTCTGTTCTTGGATTTTCCTCTGCCGATGTCCTCAAAGAACGGACACCGAGCAGAGGAGCGTCTTCAATCGCCTCGGCGAAGGAATGCTCATGACACCAGTACATTATTATACTAAGTCCGGTGAATTCCCGTCACGAGCTGACGAGCATTCGACCCATTCGTTGGAAACGAATCTGGTCCGCCCCGGCAACGCGAGGATCGAAGTTCACTAACTTCGCAAAAATTTTATGTCCTAGAGACCGCCTTAGGGCTCGGTCGAATTCTGGACTGAGCTCGGAAAGACTTTCTGAGCCCAAATCCTTGGTATAAGCACAAGCGTTGCTATACCACTGGTTGAAGGACCGAGCAATGGAGCTCGGCAAGCCAAACTCAAACTCAAACCCTGTGGCGGGTAAAGCTCAGGACCTAGAGCCCATATCCTCGGAACCTAAAACGGATCCGAGCAGAGAAACTTGGACTATGATAGACGAGTTTCCAAAAAAAAAAAATGTATATTCATTTCAAAAAGGCCCGTAGGCTAAGTACAAAATTCGGGTTCGGCCCTTACAAGTACGGGAGGCCATCCCGACTTTACAAAACAAAACAAAATTACACTCTAAGGCCCGAGCCCGACCACTTCGGCTTCGGCAGTGTCGGGAGCAGCGGGCTCAGCAGTCAGGACCTCCTCGGCCTCGGCAGCGATGGGAGTAGCCTCGGGGGCGGCTTCGGTCGCCTCGGCCTCCGGAGCATCCGCCTCCGCATCCGGCCTTTCGACCCCTGCTCCCGGTTGGAGCAAGTTCACGTCAAAATCCGGGAGGAGCCGCCGCAATTGATTGCGGAAATCTCGGAAGCCCTGGATCAGCCCATTCACGCCCTCCTCTTCCAGGAGGTCGCGGAACTCCTCCGACTCGCGAAAGAGCGCCACCGCGCTCTGAGCTTGCTCCCGAGCCTCGAGCTCCCGAGCCTCGTGGTAGGTAGCCTTCTTCTCGAGGGTTTTTATTTCCCGCTCGAGCTCCGAATGTCGGAGGCGGGCATTCCCCACCTCCTGCTCGCGGGAGGCCAGCGCCTGCTTGACTTCGGCCAATCGAGCCTCAGCAGCGCGCAGCTCGGACCTCGCCAACGCATGCGCGCCCTTTTCCTCATCGAGCTCAGCGGTAAGAGCTCAAATTCTTTCCTCGGATGCTCCGACCTTTTCTTGGAGCACCTGTCGTTCGGCCTCAGAGGCCTGGTACTTCGCTTCGGAGGCCTGGTACTTCACCTCGGCGGCCGTGTACCTCGTCTGGGCCTCGTCATACCCGCGCTGGCACCTCCGGGCCTTCTCCCGGTACTCTTGTACTAGGTGCATCAGCATCTCCGTCTCGTGCAAATGCTGTAAAAGAGACGAAAAGAAAAACATAAGGCGCCACTAGTAGAAAATCTATACAAATTACACAGATGGAGAATTTTACTTACCCGGACGGCGTTGCAGCGGGTAAAGTCCATGAAAGCATTGTAGCTCATGGACTGCATCGCGGCCCGGTCGGCCGGGAGCAGCGCGACCCGGAAGATCTCACGCGCTACTCGAGGGTTTTCGAGGGCCGAATCACCCTCGAATACTGACCAGGTGGGTGCAAGGGGCACCCGTTCCCCCAAGCCCGATGGGCCCGGAAGGCCAGCATCGGCTGGCCTAGGCGGAGCCGACCCCGAGGCTCCCTGACTGCTCCCTGGCTCGGAGCTAGGGGGCTGGGATCGCACAAGCGGCCGATCTGACCGCCGCACAACTATAGCGGGGCGTGCAAGCACGGGACCCGCGGAACTCCTCTCCTGGTCGGCAACTGAAGCGTCCTGCCGACCAGGAATCTGCGCTAAAGGCGCTGGGCATGGGGGCGCCACCGAGGCTCCTCTGGAGCCCGAGCCCCCGGAATCCGCGCCCTCCCTCCGACCAGCTTTGGGGCGTGCGGACTGAGAAGGGCCCGCCTCGGAGTGAGCGGGGCGAGAAGGACCCGCCTCGGCCACCGCTGCCGCCGGGGGCGCCGGGGGCGCTGAGGTCGCCGAGACCTTCTGTTTCTTCCTCGGCTCGGTGGGCTCGCCCGAGAGCTCGGCTGCCCTCTTTTGGAAGCGGGCGTAGAGGACTTCGCTTTTCGTCACCATCTTTGCGATATCTGCAGAGGCAAAAAGGATTTGAACATTAGAACAGTAAGGAAATAAATACACCTTAAAATTACTTACCATGGGGACGCGCCGAGCTCAAGCCCACGTTTACCAAAGCGTCCTCACATATGAGGCCGTTCAGTAAGATGCCGTCCCCGAGGCTGCGGATGGCGTCGAAGATCCCCTGCTCACGCGGAGAAAGTATGGGAGGTTTGTTGATGGACTTGAGCTGAGCCGGTCCCCACCGGGGGTCAAACCCCCAGGACTGTGCAGAACCAAGGAAGAAGAATTTCTCCTTCCAGCCATGAATGGATGAGGGGGCACCATGAAAGAGTGGCCGACCCACCCGAAGGGCGATGTACAGCCACTCTCCATCTCCCGGATTCGACTTAAAAATAAAAAGTCGCCGGAAGACGTTGACAGAAGTCGGAATCCCCTGCAGTAAACACAGGGATAGAAAACCGACCACCGTCCTCCAGGCGTTCGGAGTGAGTTGCGCCGGAACCAACTGGCACACCGTTAGCAACTCATTCACGAAGCCGTGAAGAGGAAATCGGAGGCCGGCCCAGAGCGATTCCAGATGCACTCCGATTCGGCCTACCGGAGGATCGGTTATCCGGTCCCTCCACCTGGCGGGCTCCAAATGGAACCCGTGAAGAGGGAAGAACCACTCTTCGGTCATTTCGACCTCCAGGACGCTCATGGTGGACTCGACCTCACTGGGAAGAGAACCCATTGCAAGAGAAAAAGAAATCAAAAAAAAAGAGGGGGGACCTGGGGAAGATGCCGGAAAGAAGGGACTTCGGTCTGAGGAAGACTGGAAGAATAGAAAGCTGGAAGCAGAAAACAATAGGAAGAGGACAGAGGGCCAGGGGAGAGTTTAAATAGACCTCTCCAACGGCCCGGATCAGCCAAAAAAAAATGCTGTATCCTGTTTAGATGACGACGCGTGTCGGTCCAAGAGACAGAACGACGCATTTAATTAGGGCTAGCGCTTCGGACGCCGAAGCGCCCCATCGGATCGTGCGGCCCCATCATGAGCCCACGACGCGAGGACGCTTCGCAAAAAGCGTCCCAATAATGAGACTTTTCGGGAAGGAAGAGACGCCGCCTATTAAAGACATCTCGAAGCGCTCGATAATTCAAAATGCGCAATAAATTAGGATTTTCGGAATCCGTAATGACCCAACTGAAGCTACTTCCCATGCTCCAGCTGGTAGCCAACTGGAACTCGGAAGTCGGGGGGTAGAATTGGGGGAAAAACTCCAAGTCATACCGTCACGGAGGCGCTCGGCCAAAGGGCGCCGGTCAGAAAGGCGCTCGGCCAAAGAGTGCCGACCGGAAAGGCGCTCGACCGAAGAGTGCCGACCAGCAGGGTGCTCGGCTAGAGAGCACCGACCAGAGAGAGCGCCAAGAAGAGGCGCCCAACCAAAATGACCAAGTAGGGATGCTCGGCCAGAAAGGCGCTCGACCGAAGAGTGCCGATCAGCAGGGTGCCCGGCTAGAGAACGCCGACCAGAGAAAGCGCTTGCCTAAAGAGCGCCGACCAGGAAACCAACCAAAGAGCGCAAGACTCTCGCCCAAAGGGCGCCGAGCAGAAGTACTATGAAGCAACCCCGCCACAGGGCGCCCCATTGGGCGACCAGCTCGGCTCGGCACCCCTGCCGAGCCGATTGCCTTGACCAAATGTTCAACTTCCGTCTAACCCTCTAAGCCTGAGGGACCTGACAACTCCACTACAACCTGCCGCTATCTCCAAGCCATCAAGGCATAAGATCTCCATAGGTATTCGGCACGACCTGCCATTAATGCATGAGACCCCCTCGAGTCTCCGATGCACTCGGTCATTTAATGAACACGGCTCAAGGCGATCTCCGGATCACCGAACCATCAAAGCGTATGGCTTTCCCTGACCGCCGGTTCACTCGGTAATAAATGCACTTACCATCCACGGACCCCAGGCCTACCACGGCCGGCGGTTCAACTACCCCAACAGGTCCGATCGACCGTGACAACTCCCTGATTCCGGTCTGATTCGGCCTTATTTTCCACCACGCCATTAATGGGCCCAATTGTGCCCAATTATTACAAAACAGGACAAACCTCCTGTCACCTCCCAGGTAACAAAAATCCTCCTATAAAAGGAAACCTAGGGGGAAAAGGGAGAGGGAGAGAAAAAACCCGAAGCCCGAGAGAACCCTCCTAGACCGGGTGGAATGAAGTGAACAACACAGACAATTGAGGAAACTGATCCTCTGGATCTTATCCAAATATTCTCTCTGTCTTCTACACATACTCTCTTCCCTGCTCTCTCCACATATCTGCCCCCTCTGACTTAAGCATCGGAGGGCCGGCGCCGGAGAGCCCGGCCACCGGTTTTCTTGCAGGACTTACGCCCCCCAGGAGGACGCTACCTGCCGGCACGCCATCGACCACCGCTCCTGCGGCGGAGCTCCGCCCTACAGGAGAACGCCAGTAGCCGGCGCACAGTCATCCACCGTCCCTGCGGCGGAGCCCCTCCTTCCCCGGCTTCGCGGCGGCCCCCGGGTCCAATTTCCAGCAACAAGTCCCACTGTACCCAGTCATCGTTAGCCTTCTCCATATCCAACTTGAGGACCATCAACAATCTGATGCAGGGAGCCTTCATCAGGGAATGCAATACTTCTTGAGCCAAGAGAATATTTTTGGTGATATTTCATCCCTGAACAAAGGCCCTCTATTCAATAAACTCCAAAGGATGGAAGGATTGGCTTCAATCTGTAGACAAGGATTTTTTCCACTAGCTTGTATACAATGTTACACTAACTAAGCCTGAAATCCGCAACCCATAATAGGGTTGAGAGACTTAGGAATGAGAGTAATGAAGGTTTGCTTCCAAGAGTCAGGCATAAAAATATATCGAAAAAAATATTTAATAGAAAGCATGGCCTCTAGCTTGATAATGTGCCAAAACTCTTGAAAAAGAGGTTGATATCCATCTGGTCCTCCACCTCTGTTGGAGATACTGTAGGAGCAATGATTGAAATCCATCCTAGCTCTCTACTGTATTCCCTGCATCATTCTTCAACACATTGATTCTATTTCTTCTCCTCCTTGGTTAGCCTCTAGAGCTTGGAGGTTGAGAATTGCCTACTGAATTGCTTCTCCACGACAAAAGATATTGCCTATATTTCTCCTACTCCATGTATTAGAATTTTGCAAACTGAAAAGGGGCCTAACCACTATTTTTTATTAGTAATTAATATGAGGAGCGGGCAATGGTCTGAAGCAAAACATTCAAGATGCTGGACCGTGGATTCCGGATAAAGATCTAGCCATGAGTCGGTAACAAATACCCAATCCAACTTCTTCCACAACCTAGATAGGCCACATCTATTATTGCACTAAATAAATTTAGGACCGAAAACCCCAAATCAAACAAAAACATGAAATTTCCGAATATCCTGATCAATTTTAAAGGGTTTACCCCCCTTCTTATCTACAGCATAAAGAGTACAATTGAAGTCCCCCACAAGGAAAATAGGAAGTCCCAAACAGCTCTGTGTTGAATGCTACAAGTATTGGCATACACCACTCCCATAACCCACATTGCACCCGAAGAGATTATACCTCAACCCAACTGTCTATCCATATGGGTAAGGCTGACCTCAACCACATCTTTCCCCCAAGAGATGACTATTCCACCTGCAAGGCCTAACTCTAGCATCATATAGACCTCCCATGATGGTCCCAGGATTCTTTGAACTCGAAACAAGGACTCCAAAGAGAGTCTCATCTCAAGAAAACAACAGAAATTAGGCCTGCGGTGACGAACTAACATCCTAGCATATTTAACGAATGGGAGGTTTGTAGCTCCCGATAATTCCAAACAAGAACCTTTATTTAGACACGGAGAAGAGCCAGCCACATCCCTCTACCTTCAGCCAGAGTAATTGTCACGCCCTGAGCCTAGAGTGCGGCAAACGCCGCATGCCTATACGGCAGACCGTACAGGCATGCAGGGTAACGGAACATATCAAAGCAATAACAAATTGATTTAATTATTAGTTTATTCAAATAGTTCTAAAAATAATTTCAAAGTAACATATTCTAACATAAATCAAACAATCTAACTAATATGCCAATAACTGAAGAAATCTTCAGAAAATTTAGCGCACTCCCAAAGCCCCGAGCGATCGTACGTCTATGCATCTGAATCTGAAAAATAGAAAAAACAAAATGATAAGCTACACTAGCCCAGTAAGCAACATAATACCCTAGAGTAGGGTCAAACATGCCAAATATTTATTTTAAAACATAAAATAATAACTAAAAAATAAATCATCAATGAACATAATTTTTTTAAAAAAATTTATTACAATTTTTGTAAAAACTGATAGCATAATCCCAACATAAATAAGCTACGACCATGTAACCCAGTGGCATGGGTTGCACAAAGTGCCAAATCCACTATTATTAATCACCGGTGGCAATGGTATCCAAATACCACTATTCTAATCACCGGTGGTGCGGTGTCGAAACCAGTTTCTCACAAATACAAGTCGACAAAGCCAACAAATAATCCTCATAAGCAAAATCAGAACAGATTATAGCCATGCCGAGAATACATATATATAAAACATATTTTTCATAATTTGTCCAATCACATTTTCAAGATGCATACATATAACATAAATTCAAAATGATCATTAACATGCCTGACCCTTTTTAACTAAATATAAAACATATATCACAATTTAATCCACTACTAATTAATTTACCAAATAATTTAGGAAATACACTTTGAAGTATTAAGTACTTACCTTTTCTAGCTTAAACTCGGCCCACATTGGACAGCCCAATAGGGCCCGGAGTTGGCCCAAAATGGCACGGCCCTACGGAGCCTGAACTCGGCCCATAATGGGCATGACTTAACAGGCTCGAACATGGCCCACATTGGACACGACCCAATAGGACTTGAACTCGAGCCACAATGGCATGGCCCAACAGGCCCGAACTCGGCCCACGATGGGCGTGACCCAATAGGACCGAAATCGACCCATGATGGGCACGACCTAATAGGCCCAAAATCATTGAGTTGGGCCCAAATTTGAACAGGGCCTAATTGAATGTTCACGGCCCACAGTTTTCTACATCTCGTTAAACTCAAAAACAGGGGGAGAAGGAAAGGAAGAGAGGAAAAAAGAAGCTAGCGGGTTGGCCGACCTGGGTGGTCGGAGGCCATGTCCGGTCGATGGCCAACCAAGAACGAGAAATTGAGAATGGTCTTAGTTTGGGGTCGGAATAGAGGAAGAAGGGCAGCTTGGGTTGCCCAGGAATAGAAGGATAGAGGAAAGGAGAGCTCACCGGCGAGTGGCAGAGAGGAGGGGTCTTAGCTGAGGTGGCTCGGTTTGGTGGCTAGCAGCAGCAACGGTGGATTTCAATATAGGAAGAAGCAGCCTTGGAACTGGGAAGCAGAGGAGAGGGAGGTCGCAGAGGTGATGCTTGGCTGGGGTGGCACGCCGACCACTAGAGAAGGAGGAGGAGGGAGGAGATGAAGAAGAGGGATCTGGAGTGGTGATCTCAGAGGAATGAGGGGGGTTTTATAGAGTTTCTGAATGGATAAGCTCAAGGCGGTTGCGCCGCCTGCGAGGATCATGGGCAACGGCACCACGAAACGGCCGGTGGTCGTTCTAACTTTTCCGCATGGTTGGAAAGTTTAACTACCCGTGGAGTCGTGCCGACTCTATGGCCTCTCCGCTCCAAGGAAGATGGAGCGAAAGATCCCCTATTGTGGATTTGGGGCTTGGGCTGAAATCGGGTCTCGGCCCATTTAGGCCTATTCTCAGAGTAATTACTTCAAAATTCACAGGAAACATAGTCCTTGGATTAAGGGCTACCCCTTCCTTCAAGGCATGGACCTCTTGAGAATTTTGTCTAGATTGATGACTTGTATACAAGTTGAAAAAGTACTGTAGATTATGAAAGTAATGGGGGTAAGAAGGATGATTAATATGCATGGGTTGCTATGCAGTGGCCATAGTTCATTCAGGCAAGTGATTTTTGCATTGGCCTCCCTCCTAGTATGGGCCCCTTCCTTGCTGATAGCTTGCTGCATCTCCTGCAACCGCACTACCATCCGCCCTAGCTTTGTCTAGGTACTCTTAGTCTTAGAACTGAGGAAGTGAGCTTGTGCCTCAGCCTCCTCCCTCCTCTCGGTCTTCGCCCACTCCTCCTCAGCACGGGCCCTACTATGCTTATTTTCTCGAAGGCGGCAGTCAGAGACCTCCAATCTTCATTGATAGGAGCAAATGACCTCAAATAAGTATGCGAGCAGTGTACATTCCTATAAAAACAAAAAGAGGGTCAGTCATTCAAATAAGAAAAAAAGAGAAGGACAAAAAGAAAGAAGAACCAATCTTATTACCTTGATAGTGGTGTTACAGGATAAAGTAAGCACGTTCTCCAGTGGCCTTCGTAACAACTCCTCATCTCTAGGAAGCAAGAACCCCTGGACTATATCCCACATGATGCTGGGATGAACTTGGTGCAGCACCGAGTCAAAAGTCCTTATGGACCAATTCGGCAAAAGATTTTCGACGTTGCGCTTTGTGGAGTAGGCCGAAGCGAAGATGTCGATGCATGCGTGCCCTCGGTGGGAGGGTCAAAATTTGGTTCGGACACCTCTTCCTGCGGCACGGTAGTGGCAAGAGCAGCGCACAATGTGACCCCTCTGTTGGGGTCAAAGAAGGATCGGCTGCATCCACTGTAGCCTGCAAAACAGGCACGACCACAAAAGCCATCACAAAAGATGGAGCAGCCACAGGAGTGGCCACCGGAGTGAACTTGGAGATGCTACGGAGAGGGCCGTCTTGGCCAACCCCTATAGAAGGAGGCCGTACAGAGATAGGGAGGACATTGATCACCTCCACTTCTAGCAATCCTCTCCTAATGGGTCCCTCCTTGGCCCTACTGGCAAGACTCAATGCAGCAGAGGGCCTGGCCTCGATAGCGGAAGAGTCTGTTGGTGCACTCCTCTTTCTCTTGCTTGAGGAGGAACCACCCTCGCTAGATTTTCTCTTTCTAGAGGAGTAGAAGAGCTTGTCTACCTCGAACTTCATCACTACATGCATAGATGAAAGCTAGATTAATCAGCAAAGCAAAGCCAACAAAAAAGAAACAGAATGAGTTAAAGAGGTATACCAATAACAGAGGTATTGCTCAGGCCAGTATCTACCAAGTAACTCCCATAGCAACTCAGCCAAAGATGGTGCCCTTATTAGATGAAGCAGATCGACAAACTCTTGCTCTTCATCCGACAAAAATGGGAAGAGGATTAAAGCCCACATCCCAAGTGTCCTCCACTGAGTTAGAAAACCCCAGGGAGTTGTCGAAGACACAAAAAAATATTGACCCTTCCAACTGTGGATAGATGAAGGGCCAGGGGAAAGGATATTGTAGTCTGTCCTGCAAAAAAGGTACCACAATCACTTTGTTTTGGGATAAGCCTTCACTTGGAAGAAAGCTCAAAACATCTCTGATTTAGGGATGATTCCTTGAAGCCGAACAAAATAGAAAAAACCCACTATCATCCTCCAAGCATTGGGGATGAGCTATGTGGGAGCAAGTTGGTATTGGGCCAATAAGTCAGCAATGATAGATGGGATTGGGAGCCTTAACCCTTCCTTTAGGGACTCCTTGTATAGGGCTATTCGGTTCTCCCCAGGTGAAGTCATCCGATCCGAGGGTCCAGACTACTTGAGGATGAAGCTATAGGGGATGGAAACACCACCCAAATTCGATCAAGGTTGGACTCCCCAAGGAAACTCACTTCGGTATCTGGACCAGAGGATATCTCAGGGTAAATTGCTCCTGAAGTCACAGAGACCCGGTCGGAAGAACTGGCCTACCCATTCTGTCAGAAGACCATTCTCCAGTAGGTAGATCAATAGATGATGTACGAAAGAAGGATAGAAGAAGACAAGGAAAATAAAAAGGATGTAGAGCAACCCACCCGGAGATGAAAACAAGACTCTGGTCGAGAATAGGGAAGCAAAACCACAGAGTGGAAACATGCAAGGAATGCCCCATGCTTGGACTTTTTCTCTCTCTCTAGGCTCTAGAGTATGAGGGAACAAGGTGAAAGGGCTAGAATTATCGCTTTCCCTATTTATGGAGGGTTTGAGCAACCCATTATGATGCAATGTTTCACCTTCAACTATGTAATCTCATGCATTCATGCCAGAGCAACTCTTTGAATCGCTGTGAGACTCCAAATAGCCATTTAGCCCGCAGGCGTCTCACTCATGATTATGATGCTTCGAGAAAGATAACATGGCCACACTCCTTACAAATGCAAGATCCAAAAAAATCTTCGTTTCTCCTAAAAAAAAGGCACTGCGACCCTACCGGAAAAGCTATTTCTGAAACTCGAGCTGACAAGCTTGGCTTAATTATGGAAGTGGGGGGCAAGTGATGTGCGTCAGGATCGACCATAGCTCATAAGAAGAGTCGTCCAACCAGAACTCGCCATGAAGCCTGCACACCATCAGTCAGGAGCGGCCACTTGACGCACCCAAAAGCACGTGCCCAGGTTTGAATTTTGAAAGATCCTTACAACTGGCCTAGCTGAGATCTTAGGTGTCTCCAAAATGCTGCCGACTTAACAGGTAGGGCATGATTTGCGTACGAAACATCCGTGCCTGATATTAGGGACGTGTAGAGGTTAGCTAATCCTAGCCGACCCATGTGCCCAAATTCCACGATGATAGGTACTCTGCTTTGCCTACACAACTAACTCCTTGAGGGACTTTCCAAGTAAGTGCTCGGACACCCTAATTGAATGTTGAGAACCTCCTTCTATTCTCTGAGCATAATCTTGACTTAGGCATCGGAGGATCCCTCGTAGAACACACTCTGACAAGAGAACTTCTTCGGTTTTTTGTTTCAGGTCGAAGTGCAGCCACTGAATCCAACACCGGGCTGCAATTGTTCACCACAAATCTCCACCAAGCACGACCTGAGCAGCCGATCGCCGAGTCCTCTAGCACCGTCTTATCACTCTATGGTTGTAAAGTACGAGTATATTAAAAACTATTGGAAAGTTGAGGCTCTAGAAGTAGAGCATAACCACTCCATTTTATTGAAAAGATAAGTTGAAATTAATGATCATGTTGGTGCTCTTCTTAATAAATCCATCAATACTATTAGTATTCAAAGAGGAGGATATGAGAATTTCACTTTCTCTGAAAAAGACTTCAGAACCATGTAGACAACATACAAAAGTTAAAACTTGGAGAGAGATGCAGAGTCTCTTATGAAATATTTTCACAATAGTCGAGCTGGAACTCTAACTTCTATTATAGCATGGATTAAAATGAAGAAGGCCACTTGGAATATATTTTGGATTGATGCTAGAGCAAAGGCAACATACAAATAGTTTGGAGATGTTTTATCATTTGATACAACTTATTTGACTAATTAATATGGCATGCCTTCACTCTATTTGTTGGAGTAAATCATCATGGATAGTATGTATTGTTGTGATATGGTCTGCTTGCTAATGAAGCTACTAAAATATATATTGGGCTTTTCAAAAATAGTTATCTTGCATTCACGATAAAGCTCGTAAAGCAAATAATAGATTAATACAAAGGCATTCAAGAAGTAGTTAAAGAGGTCATTCTCTTTGCTCAACACCATTTTTGCTTGTGGCATATAATGAGAAAACTTCCAGAAAAATTAGGAAATTATAAAGAAAAAAGAGATAATTAACGTTTGTTAAAGTGATGCAATGTATGAGTCCTTAGAAGTAGTAGAATTTGAAGAAAGTTTGGAGGAAATAATTTAAACTATGATCTTAAAAATAATTGTTGTCTTGCATCATTATATAAAGATAGAGGATGATGGGCAGCAGTGTAAGTTAAAAGATGTATTTTGGGCCAGTATGTTGATTACCCAATGAAGTAAGAGCATAAATCCTTTTTTTCGTGGTTATGTAACATGAAACCTTCTCTCAAGAAATTTATAAAGTAATATGGGAATTCTTTAAGAAGCAAATATCAAAAAGAAAACTTATAAAGATTATTATTCATTTTATACTAAGCCATAGTTGAGGATATGCCTCGGATCCAACCATTGCTGGATAATAAAGTTGATCAATGGCAACTAGCCATATGGCCTCCACTAAATGTGCCATAAAGCCATTTAAAAAAACTCTTCCAACAGGCAACAATTATAGCTCTGCCCACGAAAGCACACCCTATGGAGTTAAGCCTAGCATATGCATAACGTGTGGGCAGTTATCGAGAAGTTATGGAGCATGCCTGCGTTGCTTGGTAATGAGCACCGACTCTCACTCTATATAATCTACACTTGCAAGACCTCTAGGTATGCTTGCTTTTGCACTCATGCTACTATTACTTTCTCTCAAGCTCCAGGTATGCCTGCGTTTTCTAAAATCTTTATCTGACTTAGGTATTGGAGGATCCTCCGTCACTCAAAATCCAATGACCTTCAATATTTTCTCACTTATTTTTAGTTCGGGCTCCCAGGTCCAAGTTGACCACTTCATCCGAACAGAGCAATCCAAGCATAGCCAACCACATTTCATTCACTAGCTCATCCAATCCTCTTGATTTGAATTTTGGCAACAACAGATTAGCATTAGAGAAAGAATCTTAGTTCCTTTTGAAGGTTTGAGAGATTTTGATATATGCAACAATGAATTCTAAGAGAATTCACCAAGATACCGCTATTTCTTCACAACAGGAAGCTCGCCAGGAGTCGGATGGATCCCATCATGGTCCCCTGAGAACTCAACCTCTTTAGGGCTCTCAACCAGCACTTGGAGTTATTAATGCTGAGTAGTTTAATCTGCTCATCCACTAGGTCCAGGCTCTCACAGCAACTATTCAAAACCTACAATAGTAGACTACCAATCTATAGTACGCAAATGAGCTGAGCCACCATGGAGGTCCAATGCAGCATAGCCATCATTCTCATCCTTAGAATCCTAGACGAAACTAGAGATGTAGTCCTTCAAGTTCTCATCCCAAGGTAGATTCTATATCAGGCCATTCATTCCCTCGCCGACTAAAGTGGGTTTCCAAAAGGAGGCCGTTCTTGATTGAAAGATTGAGGAAATAAAAAATCGCATTGAATCTCTCAAAGGAAAGAACTCCAAGTTCAAGGATGATTCGGAGTTCACTATCGAACCCTCCTTCTCACCAAGGATTATGGAGACTATTTTTCCTAGAAGGTTTAAGATGCCTCAGTTGGAGACCTATGATGGGACTTTAGATCCATTGGATCACTTGGAGACCTTCAACTCTCTTATGACACTTCAAGGCACAACCAACGTGGTGTTATGTCAAGTATTCCGGCAACACTTTGAAAGGCAGCTTGGCTATGGTACTCTAGCTTCTAGTCAGGCTTAATCCATTCTTTCGAGCAGGTCAGCTATTTGCAACTCATTTCATTAGAAGCTGAGGCAAAGAAGGGGCTCGGAGAGCCTATTTTTTGTGAAGTGAAGGGAAGATGAGTCCCTCAAAAGTTTTATTGATCGCTTTAATGCAGCCACATTAGAGATCTGCGACCTAAGCCACTCCGTCATGATGACCACACCAAAGAGCAGTATAAGGCCTTCTCGGTTCCTCTTTTCATTCGAGAAGAGGTTTCTGAGAGACCTGATCGAGCGTCTTGTCCAAGTCGAGAAGTATATCAATGCTAAGCATGCAATGGGAACTTGGCAAGAGTCAACCAGTGGCAAGGTCAAGAAAAGGAAAAGGAGCCAAGAAGAGAAGGAGCCGAGGGAGAAGCCTAGATGAGATGAAGGGAGCTCCTGATGGCAAATGAGCCCATCTCACATGTTTAAGAGAAAGACATCTCTCAATACTCTGAGGACATAAATACTCATGGAGATATAAAACTAAGGCTATTTGAAGTGGCCCTAGAGGATGAAGGCACTAGCAGGCTGAAGGGATTGAAGGAAGTATTGTCGATTCCACACGAGATATGGGTACGACATCGAGGAATGCCTATGGCTAAAGGATAAGATTGAGGCCTTTATCTAACAAAGGTACCTTGATTTTCATATGAATGACTAGCAGGGCTGAGATGACGTTGGTTGGGATCGGCAAACACTCGAGCGGTAGAATAACAATCGACCAAGAGCGGGGTTGATCAACACCATTTCCGATGAACTTGCAGTTGGGGTGTCAAGCTCATCGTCTCGACGAACTTATGCTTGGCTGCCCAAGCAGGAGTCATGACTCCAAAGAGGTTGAGGACTACAAAGGTCATTTCCTTTTTAAACATCGACCAAAAGAGAGTGCAGACCCCCCACAATGATGCAGTTGTTATCTCATTTATGGTGGAAAATTATGGTATGAGATGAATTTTAGTTGAGGGGGTAATCACCCTCCTAGTCACTACTAGCCATTAACCCCGGCAAGTGACTGGCATGCTTGATTTTGTAGTGGTGAAGGTTCCATCAGCATACAGTGCCATTCTAGGTTAGCCTGGTTTGAACACAATGCAAGTTGTGGTATTGACTTGCCACCTTATAATGAGGTTCTCCACAAAGAATGGTGTGGAGGAAGTTCAAGGTGACTAGATGATGGCTTGGCAGTATTTCGTGGCCATGCTCCAAGAAAAAAACTGGCTATTGAAACTCTCCCAATTAAAGGCCTAGATGCTCAAGATGGGAAAAATGAGCAAAAAAGAGAACTAGCAGAGTAGCTCATCCTTATTTCTCTTTGCGATGAAAATACAGACCGAATTGTTCAAATCAGTTCGCAGCGCGATAAGGCAACCTAGACCCAGCTAGTTGACTTCCTCTATGCCAATGCAGACGTCTTCGCCTAGTCGGCCTTGGACATGTCAGGTGTAGACTCTAATGTCATTGTGTGGAGGTTAAATGTGGATCTAGGATAGCGATTTATGCAACAAAAGAAGAGAAGTTTCCATTTTTGATTGCAACATCATTATCCTAACTTAATTACCTCTAATCAATTGTTCCTGACTTCCTAGTTTTAATTCAAATTCTATCTATTAATGGATAAATTCTTTCCTAAATTACCAAACTCCATATTTGCTCTCCTTTAATCTTCTTAACCCAATTCTGCTAGAAAATTTTCTAGAGAATGCATGCATTATCCCCCTCCTCAATTATTGGTCCACTATTTTAGTAACTCAGCTACATGCAAGAATTACCCACGAACATCATTAAGCTAAATTGTTATTGTGCTTTGAAGGGTTGAGCTTGGTTAAGATGACTTAATTATGTTGAGTTGACACTCACATCCAAATCTCATACATAAAATTCTATTAAAAAACGAATGGGTAGTTTAGTCATGCTTATGTAGCGAGTCACTTCGATAGTATCCTGTGGACTGGAGATAGAAAGTTGCCTATGGCACTCAGAAGGATTTTGTTTTTTGATGTTATTGAAAGTGAATCCTAGGTTCTTTGGTGTTAAGCATGCTGATTTTTTTTTTTTGAAAACCATGGCTGAACCTGATCGGGTTGCCTACGTACCCCTTCATAAGGGGGATCAAGCCATACATAGTTCTTTTTAAGTTTCAAAAATACAGCGAAAAAGTCGAATCAAACAATTTAATTCGTGCATGCTTATAAGATTAAATCTAGAAATCAGCACTGTAAGAATACATAGAATTGTTGTCGGCGCCCCGCACCGGAACCCACTCACACCAGCGCCGCCACCGACGTCGGACAAGCAAGAGAGATACAAACGGATAAGCACTCTCTCGCTCCCTCGACTCCGGACTCAAGGATCACCTCTTCGCTCCGCCTACGAAGGGCAAAAGATTACCCCGTGGTATCAGTAGGATAAAACACTTGAGCACCGCAACGGATTATCAAAGATCAAAGAAAGAAGAAGGAAGAAAATAGCAAAGCAAACACAAAAATGTAACGAGGTTCGGCTACAAATAGCCTACGTCCTCCACCGCTCCAAATCTCAATAAGGATGAACTGATTACAGAGATAGCACACACCCGAACGATCACAAGCGATCGATCTACAAGAGATTCACACAGAATTCCCTTTGCACAAGAAGTAGGATCCCAATCCTCTTCTTCTCTAGAATCCTAGCCTCACAAACAAGAGTCTCTCTCAAATATACGGCCAATAACCCTACCCAAGGGCTCTCATGAGTCCTATATATAGTCTCAAGACCTTCAGATGATCATAGCCGTCGAAACGCCACCAAAAACACCAAAAGAAAATCGTCCGTACGATTTTTCGCGAGCCCGAGTCGACTCGGCTGAAGTCCGAGTCGACTCTGGCACGTCTGAACAACTTCCAGTTTAACTGGCACGATCTCGAGTCGACTCCACTGTATCTCGAGTCGACTCGACGATGCTCCGAGTCGACTCGACTGTAGTTCGAGTCGACTCTGACAGTCCAGACAGAAACATGATTTTTTGCGGCTTTCTCCTCTCGGGTCGACTCGACAGACCTCGAGTCGACTCGACTGTTCCCGAGTCGACTCGACTGAAGCTCGAGTCGACTCCGACAGTCCGCCAGACAGAAAACTATGCAGAATTGATTTTCCTTCAATTCTCTTCATCACCAAAGGTCTCCACATACCCCAACAATCTCCCACTTGGAGACCTTGGGTATATCCTCTTGTTACTTGGCTCTCCTCTGTGCTCCCACTGAAACTAAATCATCCTAGTGAAATAGGTACGATGCCTCCTCAACGTCTTCAAGCATGAAGACCAGCAGAAGCTGAACAACTCCTCAGCTTCTCCACCGTGACGACCTTCGTCAACATATCTGCAGGATTCTGACTTGTATGAATCTTCTCCAACTTGACGAGTCCCTGCTCGAGCAATGACCTCACGAAGTGGTACCGTATGTCAATATGCTTCGTCCTTGAATGGAAAGCTGAATTCTTTGCCAGATGAATTGCACTTTGACTATCTGAATATAACATGCAATCCTTCTGTTCCTTCCCAAGCTCCTTCATCAAGACTTGAAGCCATATTAGTTCCTTGCACGCCTCTGTGGCTGCCACATACTCCGCCTCCGTAGTCGACAATGCAACAACTGGTTGCAACCTGGAAATCCAACTGACGGCTCCACTGCCCAAGGTGAACAAGTACCCTGTCGTGCTTCTCCTGCCGTCCAAGTCTCCTGCCATGGCTGAGTCCACATAGCCCTGTAACCGGATCTCAGAACCTCCATAGCACAATGACATGTGCTCAGTGCCTTTCAGATACCTCAGTATCCATTTGACTGCGCGCCAATGCTCCAAGCCTGGGCAGCTCATGAAGCGACTCACAACTCCCACTGCTTGAGCAATGTCTGGTCTCGTACACACCATAGCGTACATCAAGCTCCCCACTGCCGATGCATACGGGATTTTTGACATATTGAGCTCCTCCACCCGCGTCTTCGGACTTTGCCCTTTTGAGAGCTTAAAATGGGCACCCAGCGGTGTGCCAACAGGTTTGGCACCCTCCATGCAGAATCTCCTGAGTACTCGGCTGATGTACTCCGCCTGAGATAGTCTGAGGATATGTTTAGACCTATCTCTACTGATCCACATCCCAAGGATCTGTTTTGCTGCTCCTAGATCCTTCATTGCAAATTTTCTTGACAGCTTCAGCTTCAATTTTACAATCTCATGCATGCTAGCTCCTGCAACTAACATGTCATCAACATACAATAGCAAGATAATGTAAGATGTACCGAAGTTCTGGAAGTAGCAACAGTGATCCTCCTGACATCTCCTGTATCCTATCTCAAGCATGTAACTATCGAACTTGAGATACCATTGTCTGGGTGCCTGTTTCAAACCATAGAGGCTTTTCTTTAGTTTGCAGACTAAGTCACCCGTGCCAGCTGCAATGTATCCCTCCGGCTGCTGCATATATATCTCCTCATCGAGATCTCCGTGGAGAAAGGCCGTCTTCACATCAAGCTGCTCTAAGTGAAGATCCTCTACTGCCACCATGCTCAGCACCGCTCGAATAGTTCTCATCTTGACTACAGGAGAAAAGATCTCTGTGAAGTCGATACCTGCTCTCTGCTGAAATCCTTTTACAACCAGCCTGGCCTTGTATCGCTTCTTCCCGCCTTGCTCTTCCTTCAGCCTGTAAACCCATTTGTTTGACAGTGCTTTCTTCCCCTTGGGCAGATCCACCAAATCCCATGTTTGATTCTGCTCCAATGACTTCATCTCATCATCCATGGCCAACTCCCACTCCTTCCTGGTATCAACCTCCAATGCCTCCGTGAAGCATTCAGGTTCGCCATTATCTGTGAGCAGCAAATAACTAAGAGTCCCATCATACCTTTGAGGAGGCTTCCCATGAGTACTACGAGTGGACCTTCTTAGTTGTGGAGGGGGTGCCAATGCTTCAGGTTCTTGCTCTGACTGAGTCTTCTGACCAGAATTTGTAGACTCCTCTTCAGGATCCACAAAACACGGCTCAACAGGTTTTGTTTCTGATTCAGTGCTCTGCTGCATTTTCTCATTGAATACCACATCATTACTACGAATGATCTTCTTGTGTTCGGGATCCCAAAGCCGGTACCCAAACTGTTGACCTCCGTATCCAACGAAAATACACTTCTTTGATTTGGCGTCTAGTTTGCTTCTTTGACTGGAATCAACATGGACATAACTGGTACAACCGAATACTCGTAAGTGCGCCAAATCAATCTTCTTCGCTGTCCATGCTTCCTCAGGAATCCCAAATTCAAGTTTCTTTGATGGCCCTCTGTTGATCAAGTAGGCAGCAGTGTTAACTGCTTCCGCCCAAAACTGCTGTGGCAATCCAGCATGTATCCTCATACTCCTGGCACGCTCATTAATTGTTCTGTTCATCCTTTCAGCAACTCCATTTTGTTGTGGTGTTCCTGGAACTGTCCTTTGCCTGACGATCCCAGCATCTGCACAGTAGTCCTCAAACTCCCTGCTACAATACTCACCACCGTTGTCCGATCTCAGGCATTTCAACCTCTTTCCTGTCTCGAGTTCTACCATCACCTGCCATCTCCTGAAGACCCCAAATACCTCTGACTTGTGCTTCAAGAAGAACACCCAAAGCTTCCTGGTAGAATCATCAATAAAAGTAACATAGTACTGAGATCCACCAATGGAAGAAACTGGTGCAGGCCCCCACACGTCCGTGTGCACGAGATCTAGCTTTTCTTGCTTCCGAGGTTTACCTTCTTTGTTGAATGAAACACGCTTCTGCTTTCCGAGAACACAATCCTCACAGAAGTCCATCTCAACACTCCTGAGACCCTGCAGCTTTCCCAACTGGTGCATCACCTCCAGTCCCTGATAACTCATGTGCCCAAGTCTACAATGCCATAACTTGGTGTCCACATCTGCTGCAACAACTCCAATAGAGTTCTCCGTGCCGTTGGTGACATAAAGTGTCCCAACCTTCTTGCCACTAGCCACCGTTAACGAACCTCTGGATATCTTCCACTGATCAGCTGTGAAAGTAGCCTTGTACCCCTGGCTCGCCAACTGTCCAACAGAAATCAGATTCCTCTGCAGTTGAGGTACGTGCCGTACGTCCTCAAGCTCAAGTGAAGATCCAGAAACCAACTTCACTTCCGTGCTTCCCCTTCCTTGTATGGTGCAAGGCTCTCCATCCCCTAGGTAGACTTTGCCAAAGTCTCCCTTCTCATATCCTTCAAGAAGCTTCCGTTGGGATGTAGCATGGAAAGACGCGCCCGAGTCTATCACCCAAGACTCGTCACAGGTAGACAAAGATAGAACGAGGGCATCCATATCACCGTCTTCAGCAAGATTTGCCAGATCCTTGCTGACTCCTTCGGTGTGGTCGCCTTGCTTCCCTTTAGGAGATTTGCAATCCCTCCTAAAGTGCCCCGTCTTTCCGCAGTTCCAGCACTTCGCTCCCTTGTTCTGAGGTGCTCGAGACCTGCTGGATCTCGACTTCGAGTCGCTTCGAAATCGACCGTCCTTCTTTTGTCTTCCCCGGTCAGAGGTGTTTAGTGCACTTCCAGACGACTCCGTAGCTCCAGAAGATTTCCTTCCGTAGCTCCAGAAGATTTCCTTCTTGCTTCTTCACTCAGAAGCACTCCCACAACGTCATCAAAAATCAACTTCCCCGTTGCCGAGGAGTTGCTCACCGCCATCACCAGGCCCTCCCAGCTATCAGGCAATCCGGAGAGGATTAGCAATGCCCGAATCTCATCGTCAAAACTAATCTCCACTGACTCCAACTGGGCCGTGAGTCCATTGAACTCGTTGAGGTATTCTGCTATGCTGCCGCCATTTTTCATACGAAGATTAAACAACCTCTTCATGAGAAATACCTTGTTTGATGCTGAGGGTTTCTCGTACATCCGCGACAATGTTGCCATCAACTCCATCGTCGTCTTCTCGTTTTTGATGTTGAATGCCACTTGGGATGCAAGTGACAATCTGATGGTGCCGAGCGTCTTCCGATCGAGGACCTCCCAGTCTTCATCGGACATCTTCTCTGGTTTCTTTGCTCTACCTCCAAGAGGTAAATAGAGATCCTTCTGGTAAAGGTAATCTTCTATTTGCATCTTCCAAAACCCGAAGTTCGTGCCATTGAACTTCTCAATTCGCAACTTCCCTTCATCCGCCATTGCAGAATAACCAATAGCTCTGATACCAATTGTTGTCGGCGCCCCGCACCGGAACCCACTCACACCAGCGCCGCCACTGACGTCGGACAAGCAAGAGAGATACAAACGGATAAGCACTCTCTCGCTCCCTTGACTCCGGACTCAAGGATCACCTCTTCGCTCCGCCTACGAAGGGCAAAAGATTACCCTGTGGTATCAGTAGGATAAAACACTTGAGCACCGCAACGGATTATCAAAGATCAAAGGAAGAAGAAGGAAGAAAATAGCAAAGCAAACACAAAAATGTAACGAGGTTCGGCTACAAATAGCCTACGTCCTCCACCGCTCCAAATCTCAATAAGGATGAACTGATTACAGAGATAGCACACACCCGAACGATCACAAGCGATCGATCTACAAGAGATTCACACAGAATTCCCTTTGCACAAGAAGTAGGATCCCAATCCTCTTCTTCTCTAGAACCCTAGCCTCACAAACAAGAGTCTCTCTCAAATATACGGCCAATAACCCTACCCTAGGGCTCTCATGAGTCCTATATATAGTCTCAAGACCTTCAGATGATCATAGCCGTCGAAACGCCACCAAAAACACCAAAAGAAAATCGTCCGTACGATTTTTCGCGAGCCCGAGTCGACTCGGCTGAAGTCCGAGTCGACTCTGGCACGTCTGAACAACTTCCAGTTTAACTGGCACGATCTCGAGTCGACTCCACTGTATCTCGAGTCGACTCGACGATGCTCCGAGTCAACTCGACTGTAGTTCGAGTCGACTCTGACAGTCCAGACAGAAACATGGTTTTTTGCGGCTTTCTCCTCTCGGGTCGACTCGACAGACCTCGAGTCGACTCGACTGTTCCCGAGTCGACTCGACTGAAGCTCGAGTCGACTCCGACAGTCCGCCAGACAGAAAACTATGCAGAATTGATTTTCCTTCAATTCTCTTCATCACCAAAGGTCTCCACATACCCCAACAAGAATTATGTCGGAATCGTTTAAATAATTATGCTAAAACTTTATACATGATTCACTATCAGATCTAAAAGTTAAACACTCTCTTCCAATTAATCTCCGAATATTCATCGAATGGATTCTGGGGATAACTCCGTGAGGAGCCCTAAGGGAGGGTAAAACCTCGGAGAATCGGACCTAGAATCTGACACCAAAATAAAAGATTGATGTAGGATTAATACCTTTTATGATGGATGAAACTTATGGATCTGATCCTTGATTTCGCAGCCATGCACATGAATGGCCTCTACGAGAAGTACACGCAAAGTTTCTGAAGAGATCCAATCCTGCAGAAGTGCTAGCTTGCGCAGAATTTCTTGAGACTAAAATTTGATCTTCCGAACACTATCAACTTTTGATCCACCTTCTTGAAAGAACTTGGAGAAAAGGTTTAGAGAGATTGAAGAGAACTTAGATCTGATCTAAAGACTCTTATCAGGGATCCCTAACAGCTATGGCAATATGAACTTAGTAGATGAATTAATGGCGAGTGGAAGGCTGATTTTTCTTTTCATGCATTAGGCTCTTTCCCTTTTTTTCTTCTTTTTTTTTTTCTTTCTTCCTTGAATTCGACCACCAGCTGATGGAGGTCCTTTTAATGTTGCTATCCCCTCTAACTTCACGCCAACCATCCCATATTTGGAAAGAATTTTGTGGGATTTTGAATTTTGAATTCAAAATTCAAATTCATGCGCCATCACATGACGAAACTTGATCTAATCTAAACCATTCATCATGTCGCCCATTCCCTCACTCCATTTCGAAATTCCCATGTCCACTATAAGATTAGAGGGTCATGAGGTGATTTTATGGTGTTTAATTTCGAAATTTAAACTTAATTAGAAGTGAGATAAAGATAAGGATGATATATGCCATGAAGAGAGAGTTTTTGATCTTATCCAATTCTTTTCGTGAATTTATCTCTCCATTTTGACCCATCTGATGATGAAGGAGGTCCCTGATGTGTGCCACATGTTCCATGGCACCATTAAATATATTAAATTAATTTTTAATCATATAAAAAAAATCAATTTATGGCGCCATGCATGGATATGTGACATGTGGATTTCAAGATCCGAACAGTTTCAGATCAAACCCATTTAATTAAATTAAATCCTAATAATTAGGATGGTCCAATTACCTTGGATTGAACCTAATCCAATTAGGTCTATCCCTAATTAAGCACAAATTTAATTTAATTTAATTTGGTCAACCTAAGTCCTCTAGATTCAGACCTAATCCAATCAGGTCAAAAACCGCGATTGAGCCTAGAATTGAATCCAATTCAATTTGGCCCATCCTTAGTCCAATTACTCAATCAAATTGAGTTTATTAGTAATCTAATTACTAATTAATCCTCCAATAATTACTTTAATTATTTTGTTGGATAATTCATCAATCGAATTTACCAAATTACCCCTGAATGATTCTCCACCATCCATCAGCTATCTTGATCAATCAGGAAACTTCTATCGTGTGACCTCATAGGTTCGAACCTAAGCCGGTAGTACAGGAACGACTTCCTACACTAATCGATGTGACCATCTAGCAATGGTATCTAGCATCTGGATAGGCCAAATATATGCGAAGCAAATATTCTGTAACCCTGGACTATGGTTACTGTATAATTCATCCCTTTGACTCCTAATGCCAGGATGACCTTAGAGTTCTGTCAACTCTATAATTAGTGCATCCATGATATGATTCAACTTTAGAAATCTTGTGACTTCTCACATGGATTATCCTGGCCAATGTTTTGCTAAATTGAATATAAAGTATTATCTTCTATTTTCAGAAGGGGTCAATTCCATCTTGACTCACTCACTGATTTTGCAAGTACTTAACTGCACCCAGTATCCTTCTGTCCCAAAATTAGAAATTCTGCTAGTTCGGTACCAAAGTCCAGTGAGTTGCTTGCTAATCACTGTGGTGATCTCAAGTCAGAGGGATACTTATACCCATATCCACTCGGAACATCTCTCGACAGTAGAGTGTTCCAAAATTGGTCACGTTCAGTGAAATGTACTCCTATACTTCACCTGTGTGACATATCAGTGTCTCCACAACTTGGTTAAGAGGACAACCAACGTATATGTCTCACAACAACCTAATCTCGATAATGTTGTCGTCCTAGTAACAGTATATCATTTGGTCGCGAACAGGTTTAAGGACTTGAAGATAAATCCTCCTTTATCATAAAATAAGTCCTAAGGACTTCATCATATAAGAGTTCATTTGAAGATGTTAAATAAAATGATGAATAATGCCAAATAACACTTTATCAATTTGTGAATTTATTTACAAAATTAAATTATCAATATTGTTGCCCAGATAGACAACCCAAGAGGGGGGGTGAATTGGGTTTTAAAATAATTTAGATAATTTAAAACGTTATGGATGATTAATTAAAAACTATTGCAAGTTATTTAATTAATTACTATGTGCTGTGAGTAATATGAAATGAGAAGAAGGAGAGACAATCAATCACAAACACAAGTTTTATAGTGGTTCGGAGCTAACCCTTGCTCCTACGTCCACTCCCCAAGTCTCACTTGGGAATTCACTATAATCCCCTTGGATTACAGCCGGTTGTTTTCCAAGCTCACAACCAAACTTGTTGTTTTACGAGCTCACAACGAACTCGGTCGGTTTTCCCAGGCTCACCGACTAGAACCATCCCCGATTGTTTTTTCGGGATCACAATCGAACCCTTACACACGTTGGTTTTAACTCGGCTCACCAACTAACCTCAATCCCCTTGATTCAATCCCCGATTGAACCAAGTAAATACAAGTTGTAGAAAGAAAACAGAAAATGAGCTTCTCAAAAAGCAGATGAAAACAATATGAACAATAAATGAAGTTAAGAAGCCTCAAACGCTTTTAGATTGGAGATGAGGAATGGCTTCTTAAACTTCTGGTCTCCTCTTGAAAGAGTAGTCGACTTGAATGCAGGAGAAGGAGGCTTTAATTGCTGGGAAGATGTAGTTGGAAGCAGTAAATGCAGATCTTCCTCTTTTTCGTTGAAGAGCACGTTGCAGAGCTTGAATGCTTGATTAGTTGGAGTGAAATAGTTGTTCCCTCTCTTGCTACAGTCCTCTGTGGCTATTTAAGCCAACCCCCACGGAAACTAGCCGTTAGAGTGCTTTTTCTGCCCGTTCTGAACACTCTGCGCAGCCTGACAATATGACCGTTGGTGGGTTGGAGTCGACTCGCGCGATCAGGAGTCGACTCGGCTGTAGCGGGAGTCGACTCAAGCTTTTTCGGAGTCGACTCGGCAACTGTTCCAAATTTGAATTAAAGTTGCCTTCACGACTGGGAGTCGACTCGTCTTGACCTGGAGTCGACTCGTCAACTTCTGGAGCTGACTTGGCAATTTTGGAGTCGGCTCATCCACTGAAGTCCGTGGATCCAATTTTGAATTTTGTCCACTCGAGTCGACTCGATTGTCCTGGGAGTCGACTCGAATCTCAGAGCCCGAACTCCCGATCCTCTGTCTTTTGGCTCGTCCAGTCTTAGAGTCGACTCGAACTTTCTTGGAGTCGACTCGGCTCTCAGTTTCCGAAAGATGGTCTTCTGCCTTTTGACGTGAAGCTGTCTTGGAGTCGACTCGAGCTGTCTGGGAGTCGACTCGAATCTCAGAGGCAGTAACTTGGTTTTCTGTCTGTCTTGGGGTCGCGGTGTCTTGGAGTCGACTCGCGTATTGCGGGAGTCGACTCGAATCTCAGAGTCCATAAAATGGTCTCTGACTTTCTTTGTGTACCGCTGAGAGTCGACTCTTGCTTTCTTTGCAGTCGACCTGTCAACCATCGGAGTCGACTCGCGTTCCACTGGAGTCGACTCGAATCTCAGACCCGAAAACTGCTCTCTGACTTTTCTACCTGTGACTGCTTGGAGTCGACTCTTACTTCCCTGGAGTCGACTTGGTGAATATTGGAGTCGACTCGCGCACTTCAGGAGTCGACTCGTTGACAGGTTTTGAGTTGATCCTTTCTGTTCTTCTGTCTGTTCTCAGTCGGAGTCGACTCGTACTCATCTGGAGTCGACTCGAGCTCGTGCCAGTGAACTTGATACGCTTGGAGTCGACTCGTGATACTCGGGAGTCGACTCGAGTCTCAGATATTGGTTCAAACAGACTCCTTAACTTATCCAACAATTATGAACCAAGTCTTGGGACACTTAGACAGGATTTTCACTGAAACACTCAATTGAATTTATTAGTAATTAAAAGATATACTCAAATGCTTTGAGCTCATCAAAATCAAATGGGGTTTTAATCAATCACTCCACAATCTCCCCCTTTTTGATGATGACAAAACATTGAGTATATGTAAAATGAATTGCTCAATAAATAATGAAATAAAATCCATAAATGAATTCAAATATCTGGTAATTCAATTTATCCAAGCTTGAAAGGAGTGAAACATTAAATTTCGGAGTTAAAGCTCCCCCTTTCATTTGGAATTATATAAGCCTTCATATTATGCAATCAATTGTTTGGCTTATATGTCATTAATGATTTAGTTTGATTAAAATTCAGATTCTCCCCCTCAACATAAGCATTCAACTATGTTTTGATTCTCTGAATTTCTTTTTAATGCTTTGAAGTTTTTGAACTGAATTATTTGGTTTTTAGAGGGAAAATCTGTCAATTTGTTCATGAGTAGGATTCAGCTAATCTCCGAATATCCCTTGAATAGATTCTGGAGATTACTCCATTAGGAGCCCCAAAAGAGAGATAATGAGCCTCGAGGTACCGAATCCACTTAGAACAAATTTGTGTGTGTTTTTAAGAGTTTATCTTTTTATTGATTTCTTTTACATATTTTATCCATGTTTCTCCTCTTTTACATATTTTATACATATTTCTCCTCCTTTTTGTCATCATATCAAAAAGGAGGTAATCACACACAATCAATGGCACAAATGGCACAACCAATCATCAAATGGCACAGAAATGAAGATAAGATGTCTACTCATTGTATTGATATGAATGTGAATATATTTGAGCATACAATAAGTAAAGCAAAACAATACAAAACAAAGCAAAAAGAACATCTATGGTCTCCTCGAGGATGAAGATCCCCCCCTCGAGGATGTATCTCCCCCTCTCGATGAGGTGGCTCCTCCTCTCGAGGATGTGGCTCCTCCTCTCGAGGATGGTGCTCCTCCTCTCAATCGGCTCTGCTCCATGAGGAGGGTGACTGCATCTGTAACATGTCCGAGCTACGTGATAATAGACGTAGTGGCTCTGCTATGTGTAGTGGAGAGCTCAGTCACCGACGTCTGAAGCCCAGTCACTGACGTCTGAAGTGCGTCCAGCTTGTCGATGAGTACATTCGACAAGCGCTCGGCCCCCTCGGTGGTGGTGTGCATGTCACGACCTATGTCCTCTCGCATCTGTCGAGTGGTGCTCGTGACCTCACTCATGCTCTGGAACTGGGCCTGGACCAAACTCCGGACATTGTAGATCTCTTTCCGTACATGAGCCGTCATGTCAGTCACGGCTGTCAAAGAAGGGACCAACTGAGAAGATACGGGTGCAGGAGTGGGAGCAGGCACCGCACCTCGGAGCTCCCGAAGCAGCTCATCCCTCACCTCTCTGACTATCTCCTGTCGCAGCTCCCGGAGCTGCTCAGGATCAATCCGGACCGCCATAGAGGGTGGTGCCGAGGAGGAAGGTCCGGCGGAGGTGGTAGGAGCAGGAGGAGTGGATGGAAGGTCTGGATGGTCTGGAAGGTCTGGGTAGTCTGAATCGGGCTCAGGACTGGGTGAAGGTCTGGTGGTCTGAGCGGTGAGGGTAGACTTCCTAACCCATACCCCCTCTCTCTTCCGAAACCCCATCCTGTGTAGGGTCCCCGCACGCGTGCGATCAGTCCATCGCAAAGTGCGAAAGGGCTCCCCCTCAGGAATGGGAACCTCGTACTCCCTAAACAGAAGGGTGAATATCATGCCATATGGGAGGGTGAGCCTAGGTCTATCTAGGGGCTCACACATGTATCGATATATGAGTTTAGGGAAGTTGATTGGGGTGTCATGAAGCATATAGAACATAAGAGCTAGGTCCCTCTCATTTACAAAATCAAATCTCCCTGTCTTAGGAAAGATGGACCTAGACAGTATACTCACGAGGATCCGCATCTCAATCGGTAGTGAGCTGGCGGATACCTCGTCTACGGGTGACTGGGGTGGATGCCCGAGAACGGCCGTAAGGGCCTCAACTCTGTCCTCGGGATGTGTGGGAGCCACCCCTACTAGTGGAAGGTGGAGGATGTGGCCAATAAGATCCTCCGTGACAAACACAGGGACACCGGCTACTGTGCCCTCGATACCCCCATCTCCCCGATGGACGGTACCGTAAAACTCTCTAACGAGCCCTGGATATGTGGGGAGGTCCAATGTAAGGAAGAACTCTAAGCCCTGGACCCTAAGTCTTTCACCTATGGTGAACCCTTCCCGGGAGAGGAAGTCGAAATCGACATACCTCCCGGTGGAGACGACCTTCCCGGCCAATGGCCTCGCGGGAACCGCCCTAGGCGGGGAACGAGCCGGAGGTGGTTGCCTCGCGGGATCGTGCCGCGCCTTGGAGCGCCGCTCGGGACCGGCCTCGGGACGGGACCTCTTCCTAACCACGGTCTTACGTGGCATTTTGACCTAAAATGGAATGAAGAACCTAAAGGACGGAGAAGGGTCGACGGAGGAAGCTTGGGACGGACCGGAGACGACCTAGGAACGGACGAAAACCCTAAGAACCGGTGAAAAATCGACGGAAAAAGGGTTGGAGACGATCGGGGACGACCTAGGAGTCGGCTCTAGGGCTTTTTGAACAGTGGCGGCTTGAGAGAAAAGTGTTTTCGAAACGATAAATCTAGGGTTAAAAAGTCGGATCCCGACTGCGAGTCGACTCCACTGAGTCGCGAGTCGACTCGACCTCGAGTCGACTCCAGAATATGCGCGAGTCGACTCTCCTTATGCGCCTGTAGGCCTCGAGTCGACTCCCGACAATATGCGAGTCGACTCCCCCTCTGCTGCCATCTTTGCGAGTCGACTCCTGCCAATGCGCGAGTCGACTCCCCCTTAGGAGCCGGCTCTGTAACTTACTCGAGTCGTCTCTAACCTTGGCACGCACCTAAAAATCATGCTATAATCGTGCCAAATGAGGGAAAATCACCTAATTAAGATCTGATTTGATGATCATTGAAAAGGAACTCTATTTTAACCACATTGTAATCATCAAAATCAATGAATCTAGTGGAAACTACCACTAGGATGGATCAATCACTCCTAATCCCCTCCTAAGCACACTAAACCTCTCTTCACTTAGGGGTTTTGTAAAAATATCTGCTAATTGATTATCAGTACAAACAAATTGGAGTGTCACATCACCATTCAATACATGATCTCTTATGAAGTGATGTCTTATCTCAATGTGTTTAGTTCTTGAATGTTGAATTGGATTTTTAGTTAGATTTATGGCACTTGTATTATCACAATTAATGGGAATTTTATCTTGTTTAATGCCATAATCTTCTAACTGTTGTTTAATCCATAAGATTTGAGCACAACAACTCCCGGCTGCAACATATTCAGCTTCTGCAGTGGATAATACAATCGAGTTTTGTTTCTTGCTAAACCATGAGATAAGGTTTTCTCCTAGAAATTGACACGACCCGCTGGTACTTTTTCTATCAAGCTTACATCCAGCGAAGTCTGAATCTGTGCATCCTATTAAGTTTAGGCTAGATTCTTTAGAGTACCATAGCCCTATGTTCTTAGTTCCTATTAAGTATTTAAAAATTCTCTTAACTGCAGCTAGGTGTGTTTCTTTAGGATTAGCCTGATATCTAGCACACATGCACACACTAAACATAATATCAGGTCTACTTGCAGTAAGATACAGTAAAGATCCTATCATACCTCTATAAAGTTTTTGATCTACAGATTTACCTGATTCATCTTGGTCTAATTTGCAATGATGAGCTCATGGGGGTGCTGATTGATTTGTTTCCCTCCATATCAAACTTCTTGAACATCTCCTTGATATATTTAGCTTGATTGATGAAGATGCCTCCTTCAGACTGTTTGATTTGAAGCCCGAGGAAGTAGTTCAGCTCTCCCATCATGCTCATCTCAAACTCACTCTGCATCAAATCAGCAAACTCTTCGCAGAGGCGATTGTTAGTAGCACCGAAAATGATATCATCAACATAAATCTGTACTAATAACATATCCTTATTTTGCTTTTTCAGAAATAATGTTGTATCTACATTTTCCCTAGAGAATTCATGTTCTAATAGGAATTTGCTAAGCCTCTCATACCATGCTCTAGGTGCTTGTTTTAAACCATAAAGTGCTTTGTTTAGTTTATATACATGATTGGGATATTGATGATTTTCAAAACCAGGAGGTTGTTCTACATATACCTCCTCATTAATATACCCATTTAAAAAAGCACTTTTTACATCCATTTGATATAGTTTGAAGTCCTTAGAGCATGCATATGCTAATAATAATCTAATAGCCTCAAGTCTAGCTACGGGAGCAAAGGTTTCATCAAAATCTATGCCTTCTTCTTGATTATAACCCTTTGCTACTAGTCTAGCCTTATTCCTTATAACAATTTCATTTTCATCTAGCTTATTTTTATATATCCATTTAGTACCTATAATTGGATATGCAGAAGGTCTCTCTACTAGATTCCACACTTTGTTTCTAGTAAATTGGTTTAGTTCTTCTTGCATTGCATTTATCCAATTTACATCATTTTCGGCTTCTTCTATATGTTTGGGCTCAAAGTGTGAAACAAAAGCTAGATGGTTATTCAAATTCCTAAGGGATGCTCTAGTCCTAACGGGTTGAGATGGATCATCTAGAATTAGTTCCTTAGGATGCCCATGAGCATACCTCCAAGCTTTAGTTAGCCCATGATCCACAATACCCTCTTGGCTTGATGATTCTCCTTTAATCAACTTTTGATTATTATCTTGAAATCCCATCTCATCTATCTTTTCTTCAAGTATTTCAACATCATCATCAAAATTAATCTTCTTACTAGACGAGATGTCACTAGAGTCATCAAAAACAACATGTATAGATTCTTCTATAACTAAGGTTCTTTTATTAAAGAACTCTATAGGCTTTACTAGTTGTAGAATAACTAAGAATATTCCTTCATCCGATTTTAGAGTCAAATTTACCTAGATTATCTTTCCCATTATTATGAAACAAAACACCTACATCCAAAAACATGGAAAGTAATAACTTTTGATTTTCTGTTTTTTCCAAAGTTCATAAGGTGTTTTCTTTATAATGGGTCTTAACAAAACTCTATTTAATATATGGCAAGAAGTATTAATGGCTTCTCCCCCAAAAGTACTTAGGGAGGTTTACTTTCACATAACATAGTTTCTAGCCATTTCTTCTAGTGTTCTATTTTTCCTTTCCACAACTCCATTTTGTTGTGGTGTCCTAGGTGCTGAAAAATTATGGGTTATCCCCTTTTTACTACAAAACTCCTCAAATGACTGATTTTCGAATTCGGTACCATGGTCACTTCTAATAGCTTATTACTGAGTTATCTCTAGCATTGGTTACTTCTTTATGGAATTTCCTAAAGACAGAAAATGCTTGATCCTTATGTGCTAGGAAACATGACCCATGTGTACCTAGAATAATCATCTACAATGACTAGACCATATTTTATTTCCACCTAGGCTTGTTGTTCTAAGTTTGGACGAATAGATCCATGTGTAATAATTCTAGAGGTCTAGAAGTAGAGACAAATTTTATGGATTTAAATGAGTTCCTAGATTGTTTGCCAAATTGACATGCTTCACATATTTTGTTCTTTTTCAAATTTTAATTTTTGGCAAACCTATCACGGAGTCTCTTTTAACTAGTTTAGTTATTGTGTCCCATGCTTGCATGACCTAACTTACGGTGCCATAACCAACTAGCATCATTTTCTTTAGTTTCATTAAAACTAAACATTGGTTATGTTTTGCAAGATCTTCTAGGTCTACAACTTATACATTTCCACGCCTAATCCCTTTAAAAACTAAACTATTATCATTAGGATTTGTTATACATGCATAGTGATGTTTAAACATAACATCATATCCTTTATCACATAATTGACTAATGCTTAACAAGTTATGCTTAAGACCATCAACATATCTAACATTATCTATAAAAGTAGAAGGGGTGATTTGAACTTTACCAATACCAATGATGTGACCTTGGTTGTTGTCTCCAAAAGTCACAGCACCTCCCTTCTTAGCTTCGAGGGTGAAGAATTGATCTTTATCACAACCGTCATGTGCCTTGAGCAGCCACTATCCAAATACCTAGCAGTTTT
>NW_024068736.1:0-38840 GCF_009389715.1 Phoenix dactylifera
TTGCACTACCTTCTAAACCACAAAAGAAAGATTAAGATGAAAAATATCTTGGATTACCAACGACTGTCTCGGATTTTATATGCTATGCTACGCTATTACGGTGATTCCATTGTAGCTTTCTTGATCTTTAGGCAACCATTGAAAATCAATGCTTGTATTGCTTTTGATTTTCTTAGCTGTAAAAATAAAAGGCACATCTATCATGTCAAAATAGAGCAATCTTGCTGGTACACCAAGTCTCGCAATCATCTTTTTTATTAAAAATATAGAACAAAGATTTTTATTTTTAATTTTTCAAAAAAATTAAGAATATATAGAATGGTATATTTTACTTTTTTGATTTCCAATAAATACAAAAAGACAGCCAACCTATCTTCTAATCATTGAGGCCTTTGAAAATTCAAACTAGTTTCATTTTTTCCTTCCTCTAAATTCAAACTGCAAGAGTATCATAAGCAATGAAGGAAATCATATTATATTAAGTCCAGATCAGTTTCGAGTTCAAATTAGATTTCATGAGGCTCATCTAAAACAGGCAGCATTTTCATTTAATCCCAAAGATACCAAAGAGAGGTCTAGCAAAAAAATAATAAAAAAAAGATACCAAAGAGAAGGCAACCCAATCCGGCTCCAGCTCAAGTTACGACTCCGTAGAAAAACAGGCAAAATTTTCATTCAATCCCAAAGATACCAAAGAAAGGGCACCCCAAATCTAGCTCCAGCTCAAGTTACAACTCCGTAGAAAGGAAATTTTTCATTCAATCCTATTAGGGGATCAAAGAAAAGCCAGCCCACTCCAACTCCAGCTCAAATTACAACTATATAGAAAAAAAAAATGAGCGCAGCACGATACACACTTAATTGTACCCTAACATTACAAAAAAATAGAAGTAGCTGCTCTCAGCTCTAGTAATAATATTTCTTTTTTATAAGAAAACTTCAATAAATTCATAACGGATTACAGATTTCAATGCCACGTATCCCACAATGAATGTTATAATTCAAGAAAATGAATTTAACAAATAATCATTAAAAAAAAGTTAAGATTTCTCTTCGTTCGGAATTCCCAAGTCGACATTACAATCTAATCTAACTAACTGACGCTAACCGGAGAAATCCCCTACATTAATACATCACCAACCCACCACCAAAAAGAAAAAGAGAAGGGAAACAAAACTATGAATTATTTAGCTGTCGTCGGCGGCGGACTTGGAAGAGCCGGTGCCGGTCTTCTTTGGGAGCAATAGGTTGTGGATGTTGGGCATCACACCGCCGTTAGCGATCGTCACCGTCCCCAAGAGCCTCGACAGCTCCTCATCGTTCCTTACCGCGAGCTGGATGTGCCTCGGGACAATCCTGGTCTTCTTGTTGTCCCTCGCTGCGTTCCCGGCAAGCTCCAAGACCTAACCACAAGGCCAGCCGAGAAGTTTATATCCGTGCCCAACCCAAATCCCACATTTCACGAAATTCGTGATCAAAATAACAAATTTACGAACAAAACCTGCTAAAAATCGCAACTTCATGCAATACGATCGATACCAAGAAGGAAATTCCGAGAGTTTCAGGCCGAAATTGGAAAATACTCTTAAAAGTATCAAATTTCTTCCAACAAAGATAATTAGGAGGAACGAAAAAGAGGAGGGGGGGGAGCGAAGATTACCTCGGCAGCGAGGTACTCGAGGACGGTGGCGAGGTAGACCGGAGCGCCGGCACCGACGCGCTCAGCAAACTTGCCCGCCTTCAGGAAGCGGGCGATACGGCCGACGGGGAACTGGAGACCGGCCTTGCTGCTCCTAGACGTGGCCTTCTTCGAGGCCGCGGAGCCGATGGCTTTCCCTCTTCCGGCCATGTTGACAAGGAACTAGGGTTTAGGCTTCGGAGAGGGGGCGACCAGAGATAAGACGTTTCACGGAACTCGAGAAGGACGAGGATCCATGGTGTGTTTTTTTTTTTTTTTTTTTTTTTTTTTTTTTTTTTTTTTGGTGAAAACGGCTACTCATTTCATATAGTTCGAATTTGAGTACAGCCCTCCAAGTCACAAGAAAGTAAAAAGTACAACTGTGGGGGGACATCTGCACGAGACGTCCACAAAAAACCACCTGAGTGCCGAGCGACAAAGGAGGCGACCCAATCTGCTGCCCGGTTCGCCTCCCTAAACACGTGCGCTGCCCGAAAGTCAGCCATCAACTGAGCCATCCTACGGGACTCTCGGATGAGGGGATGGCCATCCCCAAACCGATCCACACCCCGAATCCAATCAATCACCACCGAAGAATCACCCTCGAGGTACACCCGCACAGCCCCGTATACATGCCTCACATAGGATATACCCTCCCAGGCTGCCTGCAGCTCTGCTCCAACCACTGTAGATCCAGGCGTGCTCCGTCCTCCTGCTGCTATCATCCTGCCAAGATGGTCCCTGATCACAAATCCGACCCCTCCAAACAAACCATCTGCCGACCTGCTGCCATCAAAGTTCACCTTGAGATAGCCAGGGGGTGGGGGTGCCCAAGAGACATAGGCAAACCGTGGCGCTGAGACAGCGTGATGAGCACCCCAGATATCCCTGACCAGCCCAGAGGTGACTACCGAAGTCGCCCCGATAACCTCCCTCGCAAGCCTCGCCGCCCGATCCACCACCATCCTCGGAGTCGCCCTCCTCCCCTCAAAAATGCCAGTGTTCCTGTCCAACCATATATGGTAGGACAGGTAGGCCACATGAATCCCCACCTCAACAGATCTAGGGCGTCGCATAGAACCTCTCAGCCACTGGATCAGATCCTGCGCTGACACCACCGAAGCCGATAACGATATCGGAGAGCGACTCCATATATCGCGAGCCCTAGGGCACTGCAGCAGGACGTGCTCCACAGTCTCCTCAATATCTGCACATACCTCACAACACTGAGAGATCCTCATGCCACGTCGAGCTAACATACTCCTGGTCGGAAGGCAGCCCCACGCCACCTTCCATATGAAAAGTGCCACTCGTGGGTGGACCCGCATCCTCCATATCCACCGCCCCTCAATCTGCCGTACTGGCTCCCTGCTGATCACTGTATGAAGGTCCCTAGCTCGCACCCGTGAACGCCCTGACGGTATCCATACTAACCTATCCGCCTCCCCCCCCTCGGGGTCGCTCGGGCTAGGACCAGCTCTGCCAACTGCTCCCCAAACACCTCCCGCACCAGCTCCTCCCTCCATCGTCCTCCCTCAGCATCCAATAGGTCACTGACCCTCCACCCAACTACTCTCGTCGAGTCCACCATGGTCGGCATACGACTAAGCGGTACCTCGGTCACCCATCTATCCTCCATCACATCAATAGACTGACCGTCACCAATAGCCCATCCAATCTCCGGAAGCACCACCGGAGCTCTAGCACACATCTCCCTCCACACCGGGGAGTGACGACGTCCCATATGCACACCCGATACCATAGCACCGTACTTAGCCCTCAACAGCGAGGACCATAGACACTCCGGCTCAAGCATAAATCTGGCCACATGTCTGGCTACTAACACCTCCCGCCTCACTGCCAAGTCTAGAACCCCCAGCCCACCACAGCTAGTAGGCTGGCACACCACCTCCCATGCCAACAAATGAACACCACCTCGGCCACTACTCCTCCCCCATATAAAGTCCCTAAACAACCGCTCCAGGGAACGAAGGAATCTCACCGGAACAATGGCATTGGAAAGCAGATAGATAGGAACCGAAGCAAGGACCGAACGCACCAAGGTGATCCTCCCAGCCATAGATAGTGTGTGCATCCGCCAACCCGCTAATCTGCGTCTAATACAAAGCTCACTAGGCAAGCAATCCCCACTCCGCAACCGCCGCCCAGATAATGGGATGCCCAAGTATATCATCGTGCCCACCTGCTCACCCACCCCCAGAGTCTCCAATATCAAATGCTTCATCGCCACTCTAGTCTTTGGGCTGAAAATGATGGCTGACTTGGACAAGTTGACCCTCTGACCTGATACTGCACAGTAGACCTGAAGAATCTGACCTATAACCCGGGCCGCCTGTCGCGTCGCCCTGGCAAGGAGCAAACAATCATCGGCGAATAGCAAATGAGATATCGCAGGGGCCCCAATCGCCGGTCTGTAAGCCTCCAACTCCTGAGTATCCACTGCCTGGCGTAGGGATCTAGACAAGGCGTCAACACATATAATAAACAGTAGCGGGGATAGGGGGCATCCCTGTCGCAGCCCACCAGATGACACAAAGAACCGTGATGGCGTCCCATTCACCAGAATGGCAAAGGAGGGGGACCGAATGCAACCCATCACCCATCTAATCCACGTCTCATGAAAGCCAAACCCCTGCAAGGACTGCTGCACGAAATCCCAACTCATCCTGTCATAGGCCCGCTCCATATCAAGCTTGATCCCCATCAAGCTCCCCCTAACCGGGGCCCTGCCAAGGTCATACATAAACTCCTGGGCAATAAGCACATTGTCAGAAATGCTCCGCCCCTCCAGGAAGGCCCCCTGCTCTGGACCAATGAGTCTAGGGAGGACAACTCTCAATCTAGCAGCAATGATCTTCGCCGTAGCTTTGTACAAGGTCGTACAAAGGCTAATCGGGCGATAATGACTCGGCTCCGAAGCATCCTGCCGCTTCGGAACCAAGGTAATAAAGGTCCTCTGCCAGTCTGCCGCCATCACTGCCGTCTCGAAGAACTGCTGTATGGCCTCCGTCACATCTCGTCCTACAATCATCCAGTATCTCTGAAAAAACACCGGAGGAAACCCATCCGGCCCCGGGGCCTTATCCCCCTCTAGAGACCACATCGTCTCTCTGATCTCCCTCTCCGAGACCGGACTAATCAGTGCATCAGTCTCATCCTCAGATACCCCTATCGAAGGCAGTGGGATACCCACAGTGCTCTCCCCTGTAGTCTGCTCGGTCCACCTGGCCCTGAAAAAACTACCCAAGATCCTCTGAATCATATCCGGATCCTCTGACAACTGCCCATCCTCGCCCCTGATGGCTCTGATCCTATTCTGCTGCCTCCTGATAACTGTCGCCTGGTGAAAGAACCTGGTATTTTTATCCCCCTCCACAATCCACTGGGCTCTCGATTTCTGTCTCCAGAAAATCTCCTGCTGTCTAAGGAGGCAGTCATGCAGTGACAAAAGTGATCTCAACTCTACCATCTCCCCCTCCGTAAGACCCCCACCCGAAGCCTCCTGCATCTGTAACCTGGTAATAGCCTCCTCTGCCTCCTCGATCCTCCTGAAAATATCTCCAACCTCCTCACGATTCCACCTCCTCAACCGTCTCCTCGTCAGCTCCAATCTCCGGGACACCCGGTACATAGCGTCACCCCTGACTGGTGTTCTCCAAGCCTCCCTCACCATCCCCCACGACCGCGGATAGCAGAGCCACATCTTCTCAAATCTGAATGGGGGTCGAACTGGAATGTGTACATCTGTGCTAACCAATAGAGGACAATGATCAGACGCTATCCTAGGTAGATGGCTCACCCGATGATCCGGATAGTGCTGAACCCATCCAACGGTCCCATATGCTCTGTCAAGACGCTCCCACACTCTAGCCCGACCCTGCTGATTATTGCACCAAGTGTACCTGGGGCCCACAAACCCCAGGTCAATCAATCCAGTCGATGTCAGAAAGTCCTGAAACTCCAAAATCTTCCTCTCATAAGTAAACGGTCTACCCCCCATCTTTTCAGAGGGATCTGTAATACAGTTAAAATCTCCTGCTACCAACATAGGATAACCCACACTAATCAGCTGAGACAACTCCTCCCACAATATCCGCCGCATCCTGAAGTCAGTACTGGCATACACTGCAGCAAATACCCAAGGCCTCCAACTGCCCTCTGAGATAACCAAAATCACCTCCTGGGAACAGACATGGAAGACGTCCACTTTATATGGCCCCTGCGCCCATGTAACTATAATACCACCAGATAGCCCTTGAGACTCCACGGAGTAGAATCCCCATGACCTCGGTACCGCTCTCCTAGCCTTCTGTAGGCTCTGTCCCGCCAACCGGGTTTCCAAGACAACACACATATCCGGATTGTGCTGCTGCACAATCCTACGAAAGGCCGGGGCGAAAGAAGGCTTCCCCGCACCTCGACAATTCCATACCAAGATCTTCATAAATCACCAACGGGCTTGTCACAACCCCCTACCCCAGGGTTGCAGTCATGGAAAACCAGCTCCTCAGAGGTCCCTCCACTAACCAAACCCACCGGATTCACCTGCTTCACAACAGCCATCAGTTGGGACACAATATGGTGGTGTTCTCCTTCCCCAACTATGTGTGCTACTTGGTGTGCCGTGCCACCACCTGCTGCAGACCCAGCCACAGATCCCGTTCCCGCCGTCGTTCCCCTACACAGCCCCTCTCCAGGTCCCCCATTCTGTCTTCTTCCTTTGGCTTCCTTACTAGAGCTTGCTGCCCCCACCTCCGGTCTCCCAGGGTCACCCTCCACACCGCTATGTCCGGGTGACAAACCATGGCCCAGAGCACCAGACTGAAGGGAAGCATACACAGAGTCAAGCACAGGACCCTTACCTCGCCTGTCGTCGTCCGAAGCCGTCCCACGCCCTTCCCGTCCGTCCGCGCGACCCGCCTCGTCGAACGCCCTAAACGGAGAGCGTCGACCAGCTGCCGAGAGATCCGCCGCTACCGAGTTAGCCCTCTTCATCTTCCTACCGGAGGCCGCCGTCATCCCACGCCGCGAGGTGTCACCGGCCCCCCTACCCTCACGCTCTGCCCGTGGGGGCCGGTTGCTCGACGCCGAGAGCGGAGGAGGAGAACTCCAGCTCCTCCGATGACCACCCGCTCCCGGCCTTCCTTCCGGACATGGCTGAAGAGAGTACATCCCATTCGTAAACCGGCCTTTAGGTCCCAGCCCTCGGCATGGGCTCCTAGACCTTTTCCTCGGACTCGGTCCCAGCCCGCCACAACCCGGGTCACCAATCAGCCCGTCCATCGGACCAGACATCCGGCCCGGATCGGTCAGCCCACACTCCTCTGGGCCAATACCCCGGCCCAATGCCTCGTCGAGTCGACCCAGACCCAACCCGTCGCCTGACTTAGCACCTGCACCGGGTTGACTCGCCACACCAGCGGCCACCCCCACACCAGCCAACCCGACATCCTTCTCCGGCGTCTTCCTCCGGGCCACCTTAGAGGGTTTCTGCCACCCTTCAAGGTCGACCGGCGAGGAGACCCCAGAAGAGTTGGCGCAGGCCCGGGAAGGAGTGATCGCCGGGTCCGACCGAGATCCCTCAGTAGTCGTCTCCTTCCTTTGTGCCGCCTTCTTGGCCACCGGCTTGTGCCAGGGACGACTCATCACCATCCATGGCCCATACACCGCCGGCTCCTCCACTGCACCAGCTCCCCCACGCTCCGTCTCAACATCCCCCTGATCATCCCCCCCGGAACCAGGCGACTTCCTCCACCCTGTCTCTGCCGTCTCCCCTGAACCCGCCACCGGAGTGAAACGACCACACCCCGGCGCCGAATGCCCAATCCGGCCGCATTTGGAGCACGGGGCAGGCATATTCTCGTAAACAAAGCTTTGCCAGAAAGTTTCCTCGACTCCACCTGTTCTTCCCCTCACCGTCGTCCCCGGTTTAAGAGAGCCAGAGCAGTCGAGCTCGATCTTAACTCTCGCGAAGCCAAACCTCCGCCCCTGCTCCGTGAACACGTCCAAAGCCAACGGATTTCCAGCCCTCGCCGCGATCTTATATATGGTCTCCTTCCTCCAGTAATCGACAGGCAGACGAGGGAGCCGGAGCCAGACGACGACCCTGCCAACCCCCTTGGCGCCAGGCACAAAGTTGGGTTGCCATCTATCCATCGCCACAAGCTGCCCGGCCACTGTCCAGGGGCCATTCAACACAGCAGCTTCGCGGTCCTCCTCCTTGGCGAACCGAAGAACAGTGAAGCCGTCCATAAGCGGGAAAGCCTCCACATTGTAGGCCAATCGACCCACCCTCTTGATCTCCTTCGCAATCCACTCACCTGGGACTGTCCTCCCCAAGCTTCTAACGATGACCGCCGAGCTCCGCCACTCCGCCCATGCATCCTCCAGCTCCTCTTCCGTGATGTCAACCACCTCGTCGGAGAACCTGTTTTGCATGAGCTCCACCTCCCGGGAAGATGGCTGGTGACAGGTCCACGCCGGTTGCCGAGCGGGTCCCTTTGCAACGTCCGCCCAAGACCGCTCCTTCGTCGCTTCCCCCACCCCCTGCACCGCAGGACCCCCATCCATCCCCGGTCGAACCGGAACCCCCTTCCGAGAATCCATGAGCTGCTCGCCCCCACACCAGATGTTTGGGAGAATACCCCACCCACCGCACAGATTTTGGCGCACCTAGGTACGCTTCCCGAGCCACTCACTCTCTCTCCCCATCCGCGCCCCCGTCCCAATGTGGGATCCATGGTGTGGTTCGTATCTCTTATTTATACGGTTACCATGAGCGGGATTGTTGGACCAATGACAAAGGATTACGAGGATCGCAATCTGAGCCGTTTGTTAGTAATGGGTTTGAACGGTCGGATGTGTAAAAAGGAGCACGAGGAACTTTTGTCCATTCCAATCAACCATAGTATGTTGAGGTGCGGCTCGCATTAGATTATGACCATGCCATAGATTTTGGTCCCGCTTAAATAAGGAATTATATCTTACATGGCACGCACGATGTAAATTTTGTAAAGCAGAGGGCTTAGTTTAGAAATCATATTTATCCAACCAAAGAGATGTTGCAGTATGAAAATTATTACTACATTATCGGAACAATATATTCTGGAATTTTGCAAGTCTCTGATCTCAAGCTGATCTGGTTTGATGGAATCAAATTAACCAGAGGAGCCGCGTTTAAAGTCTTCAAACAGAGGTGGCGATATCTAGTTGTTGCAGTATATGCAACCATACCTAGAAAATAGAGCATGCTTACCCTAATACACAACTCATTCTTTGATTATGTATAGGTATTTAAGATTTATCTAATGAATAATTGATGTGGGACTAAACATATGCATGCACGGATCCTCACATATTTCTTTGTTTAAGTCATAACGTTCTCGTCAGGCTAAGAGTTCAAATTCATTTAAATCTAATCACAAGTACCACAATCGGCACGTGGTCAGCACCAATAAGTACGTGCTACGGTGTTCCTTCGTTCACATAAATTATGGGACAGATCCGCTTTAATATCATTTGTCACAACTCAGAACCTCACGCAAAAAGGCTACTCGAAAGATATTTTTTGGACTTCTTGATTATGTATAAGTATTCAAGATCTACCTAGCGCCTAATCGATACATATGATCACACGGATCACAAGAGTTTTTGTATAAATACCAGTAGCTGAGGGTATCAAGTACATGCCCCGCAAGGAGTCACCAGATTTTCAGTAGGGACCCGCACCCAAATCGTTCCCAACATGATACCATTAATTAGAAGCTATCTATAGCGCCACCAAACTGGATATCAGGCCATTCTTCCTGGTATCCATATACGATAATTACAAATCACCAAGCAATGGAAGTCGTAGATAAGTTCCAGGTAAATCTCTATCGTTCTAAACTTTCATTAAAGAAGAAAGACAAAAGAGAGTGGAGTCCACAAAAGCGTGGGGAATTCACAAGAAAAGAAATTCATAACCGACTATGAACAGTCTTCAACCCATATCATCAGCACCACAAACACCCAATCAGAGGGAGCGCGTGGGGGCCCATAGGGGAGAGACGAGCTCAGGCGGCTCAGCTCCCGCCGGAGGAGGAGTCCTGCCGGAGGTGGACTTATTGGGGACGAGGCGGCCGTCAATGTGGGGCGTGACGCCGCCGCTGGCGATGGTGACGGAGCCCAGCAGCTTACACAGCTCTTCGTCGTTCCTCACCGCCAGCTGGATGTGCCGCGGACTGATCCGATTCTTCTTATTGTCACGCGCCGCAGTTCCCGCCAACTCCACCACCTGCCCAATAAAATAAAAAGTTTCAACATAATACTTATTTAATTAAAAGAAAAGCCTTCAAACAACCAAGAAAAAGGTTCACGACGATTGCATCTCGCACAGCTCTTAAAGCATTCCGAAATCTTTCTGCGCGAAAGATGCAACCCGAACCCACCAAGAAATTGTTGTTAGACCCGATAAAGCATCAAAATTTCGGCATGTGTTTTGCCGACTTCTATCGAAGCCTCTTTCCCCAAATAATTAAAGAATAGAGAGGGAACCTATGTGAACTTGTGAAGTATAACGAGCTTCCAAAAACTAATTTGAATCTTTTGGCTTTTAAATACGTCCAATAAAGAAGGGGTGTGATTAGGTAAAATCTATTTAGCACTTCGGGAGGGCAATTGCAAAGATTAAGAAAAGAACTTCAAATATATTTTCCTATTTTGGCATCAGAACTCGGAGGAAATGATACCCAAAGAAACGAAAGCAGAGACGAAACAAAACTATGCAGAATGGCTGAAGACATTAATCCGAAAATCATAGAAACGTTAGCAACGGATTTCAACAAGAAATCCTAGAATCAACAAAACCCAGAACTCCATAGATTAAATCCTACAGAAGCTGGCAACAAGAAGAAGCATAACTTAGAGCAGTAAAAAGGAACTGGATATCTCTCACCAAATCTACCAAGAGCTACGATTTCTTGAACAAGTTTACAATACATTATACTACGATCCAAGAACAAAAAAGAAAAGCAATGACGAACAAGAAATTTGAAGAAAAAGAACCAACACCCTAAGAAGAACAGCCCATATGCAAGAAATCCAGCAACTCAGAAACTTAAATGGGTGGCGAAGAAAGAAATGGAGGAGAAGGACCAACCTCGGAGGCGAGGTACTCGAGGACGGCGGCGAGGTAGACCGAAGCGGCTTCGCTGACGCGATCCGCGTACTTGCCGGTCTTGAGGAAACGGGCGATCCCCCCGATGGGGAACTGAAGCCCCGCTCTTCTGCTCCTCGACCTCACCTTCTTTTGCCACAACAAGAGCTTCTTCTTCCCTTTGCCCGCCATTGCTCCAAGAAAGAAGCCGAGATCCCAAAACAGCGAAGGCGAGAGGGAGCGAGGAAGAGAACGTAAGAAAGGAGTTACGTGACGTTATCCGGCCTTTATATGGTGCACCGGTTGAATGCAGGGCCAAGTGACGTCAGAACACGCGGATCGCGACTTACGCCGTCGGGACGACACGTTTTTGGACGGCTGGATCGCGATCCTGAATGGTACATTCGGGAAGCGAGGCGGATTTGGAGGGTTGGGGTTGTATCTTCCGCGCGAAAGAACTACGTCAAGTGGCTGCTTTAAAAGCTGTGCAGACGGATGAGAGCGATGCTTTTTTTTTTTTTTTTTTTTTTTTTTGTTGTTGTTCCTGCTGCCAAGACTGATGATTTGCAAATTTTTAGTACAAATACATATAAAAAAAATAAAAAAAATATATTTTGGACCTACCCAATCTGCGACTCTATTGGCCTTTGGAACACCACCTCGTCACTAATCATGGCCCAACCTGAACCCTAGTTTTGGGGTCTTTGTTATGTTAGAGTTCGTGGCTCAATGGACGGTAATTCCACGATTGGTATATTTATACCTTGAGAGGTCACCAAATTTACGGCTGCGATGGAAAGCGATCAACCAGGCTAATGGGACTGGGAGTTCCATGAGTTGCGTGTATGGCTGAATACTAACCGGGCCCGCCCATGATATTATACAACATGAGTCAATGGTGCATGGGATATAATGTTTCTTAGGCTCAGCCAATTGCATTATATGTGAGCCATGCTTAATATATTTTATAAACTACTAGAATATTGGTACGTACAATCCACATTGAGATATGCAACGAATAATTTTTAATATACTAATAAAAATATTAAGTGTCCATAATAAAAAAGTACATTGAGCTGCTACTTCAATAATTTTGAATAATAAATACATAAAAAAATAAATTTCAATGAAAATAATTTTAACTTGGCATCGGTCTCTGATATATTTGTAGGAGAAAAAATTCTTTATATGAACCTAAGTAAGAGGAATTGAAAGACCCAATTTAGAAATACTAGAAAAAAATTTATTATTTGAATATCTAGATAAAATTTAAAAATAAAAAGTTGCAGAGAAATAATTTATCAAATACATTATTAAATTTTTTCTTATTAAGAAATGATTTTCCTGCCAAACAAATTGAAGAGAAATAGATAGATGGAAAATTTCCTTTATTCTAATATCTTGAAAAATTTTTTGGGAAAAATAGAGCTATGCTTCTACAATTCTTTCATGGATTTACCAACATTATTCTATCTTGAGTAAACAAATTTCCTATAAAAAATAATACTCTCTAACAAAGGGATTGAAGAAAAGGGATTTTTGAAATTTTTTATGAAACTTTTTTGGACATCCTTCCAAAAATCATCACTTCATAAAAACGTTAATAGGTAGGCTACAATAATTTCATTTTGAGCAAACTTTCTAAAGAAATTCTATAACAAATTTCAAAGGATGACTCTTAATAAAACTTTTGTTTTTATGATATACAATCTCATGAATGTAAAGTTTTATAAAATTATTCACCTAGAAAATTAGAAATATGGAAGTTATCCAACCTTCTTGTACAAATCTGAATGTTTTTCTCGCATTCTGATTTTCCAATCCTTCCAAATATCACTTTTTTAGAATTACTTGATTATAAATGAATTCCAAATATAACAGATTTTTGGAATTTTAATAGCAAGTGGAATTCCTAATAATTTCAAAACATCAGCAATACATATATGAAAAGTGGAAGGATATTGCCAAGATTAAGAAAATGACAAACAATCTCGAAAGAATATTTCAAGGTTATGAAATCAACATTTTTATGTAGTAGGTATAATATTTTAAATTAAAATCTATCAAAATAAATATATCTGTCATGCCCTAAATTTGGGACATAATACGGCCATGCTACCGAGGGATACAGCCCATGCTAACACGAAGCCAACCATGTCATCTTAGTTTCCAAATCCATAGAGGCTTTGGGAAGAGGGGTAAACTTGGCTCAATGGCTGCACTGGCTGGTCATTCGCCGGTTGCAACTGCCCCCAACAGCTGCCAACCATTAGCACTAGCCTCGGGGGTTTCGCGCCGGCCACGCCTCCCCTGGCTGTGTCTCAACAGGGGTTGTTCGAGCCGATCGAGCAGGGGATCGCACTCTCCTATTCCGATCCTTCTTTTTTTTTTCCTTCCCAAAGCTTGGATTGGGCCAAGTTTGGGTCGAGCCGATCAAGTGGATCGGCCCTTGACTTAGACATCTAATCTACCAATTAGAGAGTGTTGTTGGTACCATGTATAAAAATTTCTGTTAAAAATTTCTATGCATATATCTTGAAGACAACATTGTCCTTTTCTAAAAGTTTGGGCCATGTGATTTAGCATGAGTTGCTGCTTAATTGTGATGCTTCTTTTATCATGTTGGGCTGCCTCTAGAAGCACCACATGAAGTGAAATTTGAAATCTTGAAGCATGTCAACAAAGAAGCCAATTCAAATCCTTTATGAGAGAAAAGAATATTAACTACCACCATCCTCTTTGATGCCTAAACTTATCACTTTAAACTTAAAAATTTTCATATTTGAAGGATTGTTTTGACACGAATAGGGCATAACTATTTTAGTTGTGCCATAGGTTATGCAAGTCAATAATCGTCACTCTTCACCGAGTTCCACTTCTCTTAAAAGATGCGTAAATCGAAATCTTGCTAATTTGGATATTCATAACCCTAGAAACAAACCAAAATTGATCCTGGGGTTGAAATTACAAATTCAAATCCTTTGATGTGATGTGAAACGCATTCTATAGACAATCATAAAATTTATTTTAAAGGGCTAAGCTCCTATTAAAAAAGAATTCTACCTTCCAATTTTTTTGCCGACAATTCTGACAGTATAAAAATCATCTGTTGCGAGCCATGGTCCTTGTATGCTAAGGTGGAAATTAATTAATTATATTTTTTGATATCTTTCACCTCTAAATTGAATTATCCTAAAATCAACACATGGTATCATGCCTCACTAAGTTGCTTCAAAGGGCTTAGTCCAATGGTCATATCATTGAGCCAGGTTTAATTGGTTGGATGATTCTAAGATACTTTCTCTTCAGCTAGCAGATGAATTTGTGTTTTATATTAAAATAGGTTTAACAACAACCAACCTTGAGGTGATTTTAGAGTTGATCATGGGCTAGGCCGGGCCTATATAAAATTTGACATTTTCTGTGCCCAAGACCGGCCAATGATCAGCTTTAGGTAATTTTGACCTGATTCCTAAGAGCTCTCTGCTAACGGGCAACCACTCTATATATTATTGATTGACGACACATTTACCATGAAATAGGTGAGATATAAAGAGGCAATTGGCACATAGTCCCTTGATTGACCACCATTAGATATTTAATTCCTCTTGACCCAATGTCTAATTCATGTGCCATAATTCTGTTTAATTTTTAGTTCTTGGTCCTACACATTTATACCTGACTCTACATATAACTACAAATAACTATGCATATGGATAAGTGTGTGCAGGAATAATACAACTATGTATAAGAACTAATCGAGTATTTGCAAACCTATATAAGTATTTGCAGGACTAAAAGTTAAATACCGACGGTCAAAAAACTGGGTGTAAAATGGTAATCGAGCTTTGAAGCTAGAAGCAAAGCACTGCTCAGCTTCACCTTTTGCTCTTCTGCTTTGCAATGATGACACCAAAAAAAAAACCCCATCATTTTGTAACCTCTGAAATCCACAAGTAGTTTCCCCCAAAAATATGCAGTGCTTACATTGTGGTGTTTCTGACCAACATTCAGTTGCAACTTCTTGGCTCTTCTATCACCCCTTACTTCAATCTCATTCATCAGTATAGTTAGTTAATAAGAAAAGGATATTTTGGTGCAAAAGGCTTCTGTCACTACGGAGTTAAAGAAAGGTGAAATATATATTTTTTTTGAATGAAAGAGAGAGGTGAAATATATATGAAGAGGCTGTTTTCATTGAACACGTAGCACCCAGGTTACTGTGGAGCAACCTTAATGATATGCCAAGACTGGCCCTCTTCCAAGTTTAATGTATAAGGAGCTTAAAAAATATAAGAATGCAAATTGTCCAAACCAAGAATGCAATAAATACTCATAACATAAATATCCACACAGAAGGCTCCAAAAGGATACTTGGAAAATCTGACGAACAAATGATACCTCATATTGATTTGTGAGATTTTTTTTTTTTGAGCTAGCCTATCTTCTTGCTTCATAAAAAAAAGAAAATGTTGAAACAAAACACACTGGAAACCTAGTATATTTCATTGCAGTTTCTCTCAGAACTTGAATAGTGGGCGATCAAGGTTGGACTTCAACGAGATCTTTTGTCCTCGTATATCTTTTCTGATTCTCGCTTGGTTGCGTCAGCAGAAACATAATAAGCTACAAAATAGTCCATGAACGAAGCACAAGATCCCGCCAATGGAAAGGAAACGGTGATGGGAAAAGCCACAAGAAACTCTTGACTTGGAGTTAGACCTCGCTCCTATGACCAACATTGTGGATCCGACTATAACGATGATCCTGATCAAAGTGTTGAGCTTTTAGTATAGAGTCAGTAACAATGACGAGGAAATTTAGCAAAGCTGAAATCTCAATTTAAAATCTAGATATCAACAATATTCTCCATGATCTAGCACTTTCAAGACCAGAACAACAATATTCACAGGGGATTCTATGTAAATTAGCAGTTAATCCAGGGGAAAGCCCTATAATGTCTAATATGTATTAGAAAGCATAGGGATGGATGATAAGAACCCCAATAAAAATCAGACAATAGGAAGAGAGTAGAGAATATTTTTTGATGTTATTCCAAATTCTTCCGAAGGCCGATAACTTTATTGGATTGTATAAAATAGGCTACTCATTGAAATTTTTTTGTTAAGAAAAATCTCATATAGAAGTTATGTACATTGCGCATTGATTGAGTATACTCGATGTTAACTTACTTGGTTCGTTTAGGTTTATATATATTGCCCATGCAAAGAGAGATATTCTTTCTTTTTTTTTTTCTTTTTTTCTATATGTTTGTCTATTTATTTTTTGTTTTCTTCTGGTGTTCTGTCCTTTTTTTTTTTCCTACCCTTGCGAAGAAATCCATACTAGTAGATATTGGAGGCAGGAAAATTACCACGACACAATCAGGGTGGCTGCAGCCATTTTCTTGTTAAAAGATCTGGAGCGAATCCACATGCATCCACCAAGTACATTCGCGACGGCATGAGCTAATGCCAGAAGCCCAGCTGCTGCGAGTCCAAGCTTGTAAGCCTCATGGACTGGCTCTTTGCACTCAACGAAGAACACCCTCAGGTGCTTCCCCTGCAACAAGACTCAAAAGCATAAGTAACATTATGATCGAAGACGCATTTGTTGATCAATTGCATCATAACTACAAAAATCATCAATTCTTGTCTTAGGGACAGAATTATGATGTCTTGTTCTTCGGTTGTTCTTGTTAAGGTTACTTTAAGTTTTTCTGCAGTCATAAATCAAATATATAGAAAAATGAAGAAGAAGAAGAAGTACCTTGTTTTGAGCTATCTCAGCTTCGATCCCTAGTATACCAGCAACTACATCCATGATCACAATTAGAAGGCAGATAATCACACCTCCTGACATCCTCATTGTTACAGGTTTGATAACTGAACGATGGAGTGGGTGAGGATGAAGAAGTGATCTTAGTAGTTTGTTTATGTTTATGATGTACAGAAATACTTCACGTGGAGCAGTGGATAAAGGAAAAGAGGAGAGATTGATATTGATATATTCCTATGAAAGTGTTTAACCTCCAAGAGGTTTATTATACCTCCATTTGGACTCCTCAAGGAGTAATTTACAGATCCCATTCAAATGAAAAATTCAGAAATTAGTTAATATATAATAATTACTTTATTGAATTGATAAATTAGATCTCAATTACAATAATTGTATCGCTAGCACAAAATCAGCAAAACTTAATTATTAATTTAGTGCTAGCTAAAGAATTATAGTAATTGAAATCTAATATGTCAATTCAATGAATTATATATTAGAATGATTTATTACCTTATTAGAATAATTGATTGCTAATTTTGTGCTAGCAAAATAATTATTGTGATTGAAATTTAATATGTCAATTCAATGAATTATATATTAGAATGATTTATTACGTTATTAGAATAATTGATTGCTAATTTTATGCTAGCAAAACAATTATTATTATTGAGATCTAATATGTCAATTCAATAAATTATATATTAGAATGATTTATTATCATATTAGAATAATTGATTGCTAATTTTGTGCTAGCAAAATAATTATTGTGATTGAGATCTAATATTTCAATTCAATGAATTATATATTAGAATGATTTATTACCTGCAGTTCTGTTGTCTGGTTGTCCTCTCTCTCAAGATAGAACAAGACCTTCTCCCATATTCAATTGGTCACTAGAATCAAGGAATGCGCATGATCAAAGAACTTGATCGAGAAGGCCTCAGGGACATTTTTCACAAATTTTACGAACAGAAGTCCTTATTTTCATATTTCTTATTCCTTACCTTAATTCTGAATCTACACTTTTGAAGAAAATAAGTTTCTTGAATATTTTTTATTAGAATAATTGATTACTAATTTTGTGCTAGCAAGTAAATGATTGTAATTGAGAACTAATTTGTCAATTCAATGAATTAATTATTATGGATTAACTAATTTCTAAATTTTTCGTTTGAATGAGATCTGAAAATTACTCTTTTAGGAGTTCAAATGGAGTTAGATAAACCTCTTGGAGGTTAAGCAAATTATTATCTTTTTTAAGAATAATTACTACTTTTGTGCTAGCTAAACAATTATTTTAATTAAAATCTAATATGTCATAATTGCAATAAAGGATTTAATGAATCATATATAACTAACAAAAATAAATAGACACTTTCTTGGATTGTTAGCAATATATAATTCATTAAATTCTTTATTACAATTGTAACATATTAGATTTTTTTAGAATAATTGATTACTAATTTTGTGCTAACTAAACAATTATTGTGACTGAGATCTAATATGTCAATTCAATAAATTATATATTAGAATGATTTATTACCTTATCAGAATAATTGATTGCTAATTTTGTGCTACCAAAATAATTATTGCAATTGAGATCTAGTATGTCAATTCAATAAATTATATATTAAAATAATTTATTACTTTATTAGAATAATTGATTGCTAATTTTGTGCTAGCAAAATAATTATTATGATTGAGATCTAATATGTCAATTTAATGAATTATATATTAGAATGATTTATTACCCTTATTAGAATAATTGATTGCTTATTTTGTGCTAGCAAAATAATTATTGTGATTGAGATCTAATATGACAATTCAATTAATCACATATTAGAATGATTTATTATCCTATTAGAATAATTGATTACTAATTTGTGCAAGTAAGATAATTATTTTAATCGAGATCTAATTTGTCAATTCAATGAATTAATTATTATGTATTAACCAATTTTTAAATTTTTTATTTGAATATGATCTCGAAATTACTCCTCGAGGAGTCCAAATGGAGGTATGATAAACCACTTGGAGGTTAAGCAAATTATTATCTTTTTTTAGAATAATTGATTACTAATTTTGTGCTAGCTAAACAATTATTGTAATTAAATCTAATATGTCACAATTGTAATAAAAGATTTAATAGACACTTCTTTGGATTGTTAGCAATATATAATTCATTAAATCTTTTATACAATTATGACATATTAGATTTTTTTAAGAATAATTGATTACTAATTTTGTGCAAGCTAAACAATTATTATGATTGAGATCTAATATACGAATTCAATGAATTATATATTAGAATGATTTATTACCTTATTAAAATAATTGATTGCTAATTTTGTGCTAGCAAAACAATTATTATGATTGAGATCTAATATGTTAATTCAATGGATGATATATTAGAAGGATTTATTATCTTATTAAAATAATTGATTGCTAATTTTGTGCTAACAAAAACAATTATTATGATTGAGAATCTAATATATCAATTTTAATGAATTATATATTAGAATAATTATTACCTTATTAGAATAATTGATTGCTAATTTTGTGATAGCAAAACAATTATTGTGATTGAGATCTAATATGTCAATTCAATGAATTATATATTAGAGTGAAATATTACTTTATTAGAATAATTGATTACTAATATTGTGCTAGCAAGATAATTATTATAATTGAGATCTAATTTGTCAATTTAATTGATTTAATTATTATATATTAACTAATTTTTGAATTTTTTGTTTGAATGGGATCTGAAAATTACTTCTTGAGAAGTCCAAATGGAGGTATGATAAACCTCTTAGAGGTTAAGCAAATTATTTTTTTTTTGTAGAATAATTAATTACTAATTTTGTGCTAGCTAAACAATTATTGTATTTAAAATCTAATATGTCACAATTGTAATAAAGGATTTAAAAAATTATATATTACTAACAAAAATAAATAGACACTTTTTTGGATTGTTAGCAATATATAATTGGGTTTTTTGCATAAATACCCTTCTAAATGTAGGATTTTGCATGAATATCCTTTCCAAATTGATATTTGCATGCATACCCTTATAAAATATTTGTTTTTGCTATTCTATCCCTTTTTTAATTCTTATTTTTGTATATGTACCCATGCCATCTAACGCTGTTAAAAAATTAACAGTTTTAAATTAAAATGACTAAATATTCTTAATGGGTAGGCGCGCAAATAGAAATTTTTATAAGGATATACAAGTAAATAGAAATTTTACCACGCTTTTGGATAAGAATTTAGGCAAATCTAATTAGTCATATCATAATTATGAGGTGCTGAGCGACCCATGACATACTAAGTCCAGTCAGAATAGATGACGATGACCTACTAACTAAGTCCGTCTACAAGCCAAATTTCATATCACACTATTTTTTATCGAAATGTCTGATTGGACGGAACTTGGTGTCTCCCTGCCTCCCTCTGAGGAGGACATAAAAAATCCCAGACCTTCTTCCAAAATCCAATTCCATTGCAGAAAACTGGCATATGACCCATGTTTAGTTGAGCGTTCCCTCACTTTCTACCTTCAAAAGTTAAAAGAAACACAAACCAAAAAACAGAAGGAAAAAAAGAAAAAGCCGGCAACCGAGACACCGGAGGTATCAACAGTGTCATAGATCGAGAGAGAATCCTGATTGGCCGAGGTTCCTTTGGATTCTGTGAACCTATGCCCCTAGGGCTTTTCCTCCTCATTGTTTGGCATTTCCCATCCCTTTAGAGAATAATAAGGCCATGGGAGCAAGCTAACAAGCTCCTAAGAAACCCATATCTCCTTCCTGTCTGCCTTGAAAACCCGCCATAAATTCACTTAAAAACGACCAATAGTACCACCACCCACACACACAAAAAAAAGAAGAGACTCTCTTGCTTGTTATCACAAAGCAAACTCATTTCTCTGAGCTTTTGCTGGATTTTAGGTGGCTTTGTGCAGCCTTTATCCTGATTTTGTTTCTCTTTTTCTGTTTCCATTACCACCAACTCAGTGCTGTTAAAGCCACCTACTTAGCATCATTTCTGGTCCTTAGACTTAAGCCACCTTCTTTCCAACTCAAACCAGCAGTCTTCTCTCTCTCTCTCTCTCTCTCTCTTCTGGGCCCAAGAGAATCGGGATCCCGATACGCAGGGGGCGGGTGGAAGCCGGGCACCGGGGGAAAGGGGGGGTGGGAGGTTGGGGAGGAAAGAGTAAGGGTAATAACATCATTTCAAATTTTTTATTTTATTTTTAATTAATATAAATATGATTTTTTAACACCGTTAAAACAAACCGTTATATTAGGGGTATCTGTACAATAACAGAGTTTTATGAGGGTATGCATGCAAATATTAATTTTGAAAGGGTATTCACGCAAAATTCGTTATTTAGAAGGGTACTCCATGCAAAAAATCCTATATAATTCATTAAATCCTTTATTATAATTGCTGACATATTAAGATTTTTTTAAGAGTAATTGATTACTAATTTTGTGCTAGCTAAACAATTATTGTGATTGAGATCAAATATGTCAATTTATGAATTATATATTAAATAATTTATTTGTTATTAGACATAATTGTTGCTATTTTGTGCTAGCAAAATAATTAATTGTATTGAGATCTAATATGTCAATTCAAAAAATTATATATTAGAATGATATTAGCAATAAAGCAAACACGTTTACTAGAATAATTGATTGCTAATTTTGTATTATTCTCAATTATAATAATTGTCTTGCTAGCATAAAATTAGTAATCAATTATTCTAATAAGGTAATAAATTATTCTAATATATAATTTATTGAATTGACATATAGATTGAATCTCAATAATTATTTTGTTGGCACAAAATTAGCAGTCAATTATTCTAATAAGGTAATAAATCATTCTAATATATAATTCATTGAATTGACATATTAGATTTCAATTACAATTATTGTCTAGCTAGCACTAAATTAATAATTAATTATTACTAATTAGAAAAATTCAAACAAAAAATTTAAAAATTAGTTAATCCATTATAGCAAATTTAAGTTTGCACTTAGACTTTTATAAAGATTGAATTTGTGTGATTTCTAGTGATTATATCCACTAACTAATAGTGTCAAAGAAAAGCTTGCAAAAAAGGTATACGTGTGTAAGAAAGGCTGGTACTTATAAGTGAGTACTAACCGGGCCCGCCCATGATATTATACAACATGAGTCAATGGCGTATGGGATATGTTGTGGTTCAAATCTAGCCCGAGGGTGACCATGCCGGGGGAGTCGAGTGAGCTGCCAGAATGTTGAGGAAAAGGATGGAAGCCACTTTCCGCACGACGGCGTACCTCCACAAAACCTTACCGGTGTTTTCGGTGAGGACCCTTCGATGATCAAGTTAGTATGGAACTCAGTTGGTCCAGCCAAAAATCCCCTAGGTTTTATCTGACGGGGCTATTTATAGTCCCTGTGGAGAGGCCCAGGTGGTAGAGGTATTGCCCGTCCTCATCATGAGAAGTGATGGCGTGCAACTAGAGCTTGCTAGTGGCGTGTGGTGCTGTCCGTTCTTGGGAACGGTAAGGTGTTGACAGTCGTAGCAGGATATGGCCGGAGTAGCACGGTGTTGTCTTTGGCTGTTGCGGGCCAGCAAGCAAAACATGGCGTGGGGGTGTCGCTATGTATGGCCACGTAGGAGGGCGTAGGCGCCCATGTGGGTGTGGCCGTTGGTAGGGCCGAGCTTGTTAAGAGGTCATATCACACATTTGGTGAGGATGACCTAACAGGTGCTAAGGTTAGCCTAGCATCTCGGGCTGTGAGATGTGCTCAGCGGAGCGCCCCGAGCTCAAGGGTCGGGGCGTATCGTTGGAGAAAGCGCCTCGAGCTCAGTCGGGGCGAGTCAGCAAATACAAGAGACGCCCCAAACTTGATCAGGCGAATCGGCAAATATAGGAGACGCCCCAAACTTGGTCGGGCGAGTCGACGAATACAGGAGACGCCCGAACTTGGTCGGGCGAGTCGGCGAATATGCGAGGTCGAAGGAGCTTTCGAAGGAGTCCGAGGTCGAGCTAGTTTTGGGTCGGACAAAAGTTCCGTCTGGCTGGCGTTGGTGTCTTTTGGGCCGAAATTGGGTGGCCTTTTTATTGTGAGCAGGACGATATATTTCGTCCCCTATCATTTGCCCTCCGACTTCCGAGATCGAGTTGCTCTTTGGCTCGGACGAAGGAAGCAGTCGGATTATTGGTCGTCCTGCGGTGTAGCCCAGTGTTGTGAAGATGTGCACGCCAAGCAGGGGACACTTGGTGCATTTTATAGCTGAGGGCTTTGAGTCAGGCTTTCGAAGCCGGGCTTAGGTGGCTTAAGCTGCCAGGTCACCCTGAGCAGAATCCGCCGTGGGAGCTTCTTAGTGTTCCACGTGCGCATTCTTTTCCAAGGGGTTGCTGGATGGAATGGGAAGGGGGCGACTATTAATGCCTCGTCCCCTGAAGCGCCCCGCCTGATGGAACACAAGAGGTCATTTATTAATGCTCCATTCTCCGAAGCATCTCGCCCGATGGAATACGAGAGGCCAGCTATCAATGTTCCGATCTCTAGAGCACCCTCCATAATGATCGGCATTTAGTGCTGCGATCCGAAAAGATTTGCTGAGGCCGTTTCGGGGCTTGCCATGTGGCGGAACTCAGCTCGTCCGATCGCTTGGGCTATCCGATCAGAGCCATTGTAGTGGGCTATATAAGACCTGGAGAGGGCCCTAGGATCGTTATTTGATCCTTTCCGCCTCTACCTCCTTTCTTCTCGGCCGCCATTGATGTGGTGTCAAGTCTCTCCTTGGGCATTTTGGGAGCTTCTCGTCGGCCTTTGCATTCAAGCGCTATTTTCAATCCCCGGCGATCATTCTTCTTCTCCCCGATCATCTTCTTCAGCGAGCTTTTGGGTAGGCATTTTATCCCTTGCTCGGTCGCTCGAAGAGTCTCTTGTCTTCTCCCCTCTTTGTAATTTTGTGACCAAGGCAATGAGTTCGCCTACGAGGGCCCTGATGTCGGTGCAGGTACATCTCGAGTTACCAACCCATCTAAAAGTTGGATCGGAGTGTACATAGAGACGCTCCGAGCAGGGCTGAGGTTCCCTCTACACGGGTTTATGGGAGAGCTTCTGACGGCTGACTGTCTTGTGCCTACATAGCTCGCCCGAACTCGTGGAGAATGATAATTGGCTTCCTCACCCTCTGCCTTGCACACGATCTATCCCCCTCAGTGAACGTCTTTAGGAGTTGCTTTATATTAAAAGGAAACTCCGCAAACAAAGGGTGGTAGTTCTTCTCCCCCCGAGGAGGTCGTAAGCTTTTCGAAGGCATTCCTACTTCCATCCATGGGTGGAAGGATAAGTTTTCTTTATTTCCTTCGAGTAGTTGTGGGGGTTTAATCCGACCCGAAGCTTCTGTTGGCCTCGGCGAACAACAGGCTCCCACAATTGTTGCAGTCCGAGTAGAAAATTTTAGACAGTTTGCTCGGACTAGAAGAAACTCTACGGCTCTCCGACCTGCTCAGCGAGGAGGCTTTAGTAAATTTTGACCTGAGTCCAGCTCGCCCCGAAGGTAAGAGTAGCTTAGTTGCTCCTTTTTTCTTCCCATGCTGGATTCTAATAAGATCTTCTGTCATCAGATATCACAGGGATGATCTTCAACGTTGAGACATTGATGGTCGAGTACAGGAAAAGGAGGGCCTCCCCAGAAGGGGCTCAGTCTGAAAGGAGGCCAAAGAAGGCTAGAGTTGCCTCCGGCCCCGGAATTGAGCGGGAAGAGCTCGCCCCGATTGAGGCCGCCGCCCCTACTCGGGTCGGATCCAATCAGATCCTTGCGGTGGAGGGCCGAGGCGCACCCATTGGCGGCAGGAAAGGACCCTTCAGACTAAGTGGTGGTCATGCCCATCGGCCAAGGTTAAGGAGGTTGGAGAAGTCGCCCAGTTATCCGAATCGGGTCCCGAGCTGGGGAGCGGCCCTAAGCTTCTGATTTCCTCTGTGAACCCGATTCCTGCTGAGGCTACGACTTCTCCTGAGGCTCCGGCCTCAACCGGGACTTCAACTCTCCCTAAGGCTCCAGCCTCAGCTGGGGTCGACTCCATCCCTCCCGAGTTCGGAGGGAGGCAATTGCGGCATCAATGTCGCGTGTCCGAGGACGATACGACCCTTGAGTCCGACGATGTCGCTCGCAAGCTCGTGCGCAGTATCATGCTCCCACGCGACCAAGCTCTAATGGAGGAGAACTTCGACGACTTCGTCCGTCACGCCTATTCGGCCAGTGTGCGGGAGAGTGATGCAGCCCTCCTGTTCTTTATCTATTTTCTTTATGAGTGTCCTACCTCTATTGGCATTTTGTCTTTTGTGGCAGTCCCTCCATGTGCTTGACATGTTAATGTCTAGCATGCTCGCCTACCGAGAGGAGAAGAGAGCGCTCAGGCCGAGGATGGAGCAGGCCGAGCTCCGAAAATAGGAGGCCAAGGCTTGGGCGGCAACTACTGTGCAGCGGCAGCAAGAGGCCGAGGAACGAGCGGCAGTTGTCGAACAACAGCGGCACGAGACCAAGGAATGAGCGGCGGTTGTCGAGCAGCAGTGGCGCGAGGCCGAGAAGAAGGCCACAGTTGCCGCGCAACGGCTCCGAAAGGCCAGAAAGAAGGTGCGGGCTGCCAAAGTCTTGATGAAAGACAGGCTCGCCCAGATTCAAGATATGGAGGCCGAGCATTTTCGGGCTCGCTCATCTATCGCAGGCCGCATTTCCAAGCTAGAAGCCGTTCTAATTAAATGGCAAGGCGAGGCCGAGGCTCCAGGGGTAAAGCTTGGGCGACTCGAGAGCTTCGTGGAGGAGTCTGCCCGCGAAGTTGTCAGAAGATTTCGTCAATCAGAGGAGTACCTTGACGAACTGGCGGAGGGGGCTACCGCTGCCATGATCTAGGGCTTTGACAATTGTCGTAGCCAAGTGCAACGATTCTGCCCTAGAGTCGACCTTAGTGGTCTTGAGCCGAATCTGGACAAAACTATTGAAGTGGCTGGGGGTGCTGCAGAGGCTAACACCGAAGTCAGGCCAGAGATCGTCCCCGAAGTCGCCAGTGGGATGGAATCAGAAGCCATTCCTGATACTGGCGTCGAAGCTGAAGCCGCCCTCGAGGTCAGCGTAGATGCCGCTCCTGAGGTCACCAACGGAACAGAGGCCGCTCCTGACGTTGATGTAGAGATTGTCGAGGTCGACTAGCTTTCATTTTTATTTTTGTAAAGTCGTCCACCTGGGCCTTTTATATTCAACATAGAGGTGGGCATTGGGCTGGGCCACCCATGGCCCGGCACGAGGCACGACCCGCTTGCTACAGTAACGGGCCATGCTAGGCACGGCTCATAAAAGGGAGCCGAGCTGGGTTAAGGATTTCTGGCCTGCGGGGCGAGCCCGGCACGGCCCATAAAGGGCCAAGCACGAATTTATAGGACTCCAATTTTTTTCCAAAATACTCCTCAAATTAGCTGTTTTATGGCTGTTGGGAGGGGCAAAATAGGTAAAAAGCCATAAATAGCCGTTATGGGCCAAAAAAATAGTCGTTATGGGCCACCTATAACGACTATTTTTTTGGACAGACAGGCCATGCCTGTGCCCGTCTCGTGCCTGGCACGGCCCGTGCCGGGCCCGGCATGGCCTGCCACCCCACAGGCCTAGGGTCGTGCCTGGCTTAGCCTTTAGGTTAAGCGGGCCGTGCCAGGCACGGCCCGTTAGTAATAGGCCAGGCCAGGCATGGCCCGTTTGGTCTATGGCCCGGTGGGCCTATGCCGGGCCAGGCCTGGCACGGTCCAATGTCCATCTCTAATTCAACCCGACCTCAAGGTTGGGCTCCCTTGTATTTGGCCCTCGGCCCTTTTTGACATAAATAAAGTATGCATTCCGTTCAGCATGTTGTGCCCTTGACTATATATTTGAGCTCGTCCTGCTTTTTGTCCAGTTATCAAAATCCGAACTATGTAGCTTAGGTCCAGGCTTATCCTGCATAGCAGGAGCCACGTTGAGCGTTTATCGAAGTCCTTATGCTCGGTATTTACTTCTAGCTTGGAGATAATCCTTCAGTAGAACGAGCTTGTATCTCTTTATTTGATATCGCAAGCCACCTTGAGCCCGGCTTAAAAAGGTGACGCTGGCGAAGAAGGAAAACTGACTCGAGACCAGCTCGAGAATAGAAGTCCGCTCAAGGGTTGATACCAGCTCGAGAATAGAAGTCTGCCTGAGGGTTGACACCTGCTTGGAAATAGGAGTCCGCCCGAGGGTGGACACCTGCTCGGGAATAGGAGTCCGCTCGAGGGTCGACACTAGCTCACAAATAGACGTCCGTTCGAGAGTTGACACCTACTCGGAAATAGAAGTCCGCCCGAGGGTTGACACCAGCTCGAAAATAGAAGTCCGCCGAGGGTCGACACCAGCTCGAGAATAGGAGTCCGCCCGAGAGTTGACACCTGCTCAGAAATAGAAGTCCGTCCGAGGGTTGACACCTGCTCGAAAATAGAAGTCCGCCCTGTTGGGAATTGTATCCTAAATGTTAATTGTCAGCATGTTGATAATTGAATTTTATAAACGAATTGACAAATCAATAAAGTCTTTTTTTGACATTATTCATCATTTTACATCTTCAAATGAACTCTTATATGATGAAGTCCTTAAGACTTATTAATGATAAAGGAGGATTTATCTTCGAGTCCTTAAACTAGTTCGCGACCAAATGATATATTGTTACAAGGACGACAGCATTATCGAGATTAGGTCATTGTGTGATATATATACGTTGGTTGTCCTCTTAACCAAGGAGTGTGGAGACACTGGTATGCCACACAGGTGAAGTGTAGGAGTACATTTCACTGAACGTGACCAATTCCGGAATGCTCTACTGTCAAGAGATGTTCCGAGTGGATATGGGTATAAGTTTGGCCCTCTGACCTAAGACCGCAACATGTGACTGGCAAGCAACTCATTGTACTTTGGTACTGGACTACCTGAATTTCTAATTCAGTGACGGAAGGTCACTGGGTGCAGTCAAGTACTTGCGTAGTCAGTTGTGAGTCAAGATGGAATTGACCCCTCCTGAAAACAGGAGATAATGTCTTGTGATTAATTTAGCAAAACCTTGACTAGGGTAATCCCAGTGAGGAGTCACAGGATATCCAAAGTTAATCACATAATGGATGTACTAATTATAGGGTTGACAGTGAGCTTTAAGTCATCCTGGCATTAGGAGTCAAAGGAATTGAATTATACAGTAACCATAGTTCAGGGTTCTAGAATATTTGCTTCGCATATATTCAGCCTATCCGGACGTCGGATACCATTGCTAGATGTCACATCGATTAGTGTAGGGAAGTCGTTCCTATACTATCGGCTTAGGTTCGAACCTATGAGGTCACCACGCATAGAAGATTCCTGATTAATCAAGAAGCTGATGAATGATTAAGAATCATTCAGGATAATTTGGTCAATTCAATTGGCAAATTATCTTATAAAATAATTAAAGTAATTATCAGAGGATTAATTATAATTAGATTGCTAATGAACTCAATTGGATGAGTAATTAGACTAAGGATGAGCCAAATTGAAGTAGATTCAATTCTGGGGCTCAATCAGGATTTTTGACCTGATTGGATTAGTCTGAATCAAGAGGACTTAGGTTGACCAAATTAAATTAGATTAAATTTGTGCTTAATTAGGATTGACCTAATTGGATTAGGTTCAACCCATGATAATTGGATCATTCTAATTGTTAGGATTAATTAAAATTAAATGGGTTTGATCTGAAACTTGTCGGATCTTGAAATTCACTTGTCACATATCCATTGCATGGCGCCATAAATTAATTTTTAATATGATTAAAAATTAATTTAATTTATTTAATGGTGCCATGGGACACTTGGTAACATCAGAGACTCTTTCATCATTAGATGCGTCGAAATGGAGAGATAAATTCATGAAAAGAATTGGATAAGATCAAATTCTCTCTCTTCATGGCATATGTCATCCTTATCTTTATCTCACTTCTAATTAAGGTTGATTTCGAATTTAATCACCACAAAATCACCACGGTGACCCTCTAATCTGATTGGGGGCATGGAAATTTCGAAATTGAAAGAGGGAAGTGGCAACATGATGAATGGTTTAGATTAGATCAAGCTTCATCATGTAATGGCACATGAACTTGAATTTTGAATTCAAAACCCCACAAAATCCTCCACAAATATGGGATGGTTGGCATTGAAGTTAGGGGGATAGCAACATTAAAGGACCTCCATCAGCTGGTGGTCGAATTCAAGGAAAAAAGAGAGAAAAATAAGAAAAAAATGGGAAAAGAAAAGAGAGGGAAACCCTAGTTTCATGCATGAAAAAATTCTACATTCAATCTAGCTGACTTCTTCCTCCTCTAAGTCCATCGCCGCCATTAGTGTTAGGGGTCCCTGATAAGAGTCTTTTAGATCAGATCTAAGTTTCTTCAATCCCTATAAACCTTTCCTCCATGTTCTTCCAAGAAGGCGGATCAAAAGTTGATAGCGTTGGGGAAGATCAAATTTTAGCTTCAAGAAATTCTGCGTAAGCTACCACTCCGCAGGATAGATCTCTTCGGCAACTTCGCCATGTACTTCTCGTAGAGGCCATTCGTGTGCGTGGCTGCGAAGTCAAGGATCAGATCCACAACTTTCAATCCCATCATAAAAGGTATTAATCTAGCATTAATCATTTGATTATGGTGTCAAGATCTAGGTCCGATTCTCCGAGGTTTTTACCCTCTTTGGGGCTTCTCATGGAGATATCTCCAAATCCATTCGATGGATATTCGGAGATTAATTGGCATTAGAGTTCTTAAGGTTTCAGATCTGATAGTTAATCAATGCCATTGAAAGTTTTAGCATAATGTTTTAACGATTCCGGCATAATCCTATGTGTTCTTAAGGTGCTGATTTCTAAGATTTGATTTGTAAGCATTGCATGAATTAAATTGTTTGATTTGATTTTTTCGCTGCATTTTTAAAATTTAAAAGAAACTACGTATGGCTTGATCCCCCTTTATGAAGGGGTATTATAGGCAATCCGATCAGTTCAGCCATGGTTTTACAAAAAAAAAATATTCAGCATGCTTAATACCGAAGAACCTTGATCACTTTCACGCCTGAGGGTCACACCAACTCGGAAATAGAAGTCCGCCCGAGGGTTTGACACCCTGCTCGGAAATAGAAGTCCGCCCGAGGGTTGACACCTGCTCAGGAATTAGGAGTCCGCTCGAGGGTTGACACCTGCTCAGAAATAGGAGTCCTTCCGAGGGTTGACACCAACTCGAGAATAGGAGTCCGTCCGAGGTTGAAAACCTGCTCGGGAATAGAAGTCCGACTGAGGGTTGGACACCGGCTCGAAAATAGGAGTGCACCCGAGGGTTGACACCTGGCTCAAAAAATAGAAGTCCGCCCGAGGGTTGACACCTACTCGAAAATAGGAGTCTGCTCGAGGGTTGACACCGGCTCGGAAATAGAAGGTCCGCCCGAGAGTTGACACCTGCTCGGGAATAAGAGTCCACTCGAGGGTTGACACCAGCTCAGGAACTAGGAGTCTGCCCATAAGGATTCTTTCGAGAATTGTGTGGGACGCTCCTTTTTTTGAAGTGTTCGCCGGGTGGAAGGTGCAGGAGTCGGGTATCAGTAGCCCGTCCTCCGAAGCAGCTCTCATAACTATTTCGGTCTTTAAGGTTATGACCTGGGGAGATCCACTAGGAAACTTCTGGATAAACCATGTGGTGAGATCCAGGCTAGTAGGCATTTGGTTAACCTAATTCGAGCCGTCGAAGTAGGCTATATAATACCTTTAAGGGAGGAGGTCTCGTGGCCTTCACTCGATTCCTCTTATTTCCCTCTCCTTTCTTGGCCACCACCCTTTGTGTGAGAAAAGTGCAGGGATGGTCTTCAACAATAAGACCCTAATGGCCCCAACACGATGGGATGGTTTGCATCGGATGGAGCTCGGTCTGAAGTAGAGGTCGAGGAACCTCCTCGCCGCATGATGAATGGCTTTTGCTATAGGATGTGCTTCGTCTTCGCCTACGTACGCCAGGGGGAGAACGATGTTCGGGGAGAAGCAGGCTCGTCGAGTTGGGCGAGCTATCAGAGGGCGCTGACGATCCAGGACGCAGAACGACAGAGGTTGTTGCTGCAGCCGGGTTGGAAACTTTTTCAAGCCGATGATTCTTCGTAAGTTTCTTATCTCTTTTTGCTTTTGCTAAATAGGTCATTTAGGCCTTTTTGTATTTAAGCCCGACCTTAGGGTCGGGAATTTTTGTAATCAGCCTTGGGCCTTTCAGTAAAAATGAAGTGGATTTTCTTTCTACCTTGGAATCTGGCACGATGTATTAAACCTGCCTCGCCTGAGTCTTTGCACTTAAACTAGCAAGACCCGCACCATGTAGCTTGGGAGTTACCTCGGTTGCTGCTTGCCATGCAACTCTCGTGGGAGCTAGCGAGACTTTGTAAATGAGCCCTGCAATTACCGAGCTTGGATGATACATCCCTTAATGTGGCAGCAGCCGGGGAGATTATTTTGGGCTCGCGGACTGATATAGGTGTCGGGCGCTCCAATCTTAACTCAAAAGCGTTGTCGTAGTACCTGCGATCGGCGGAAGCTCTTTGGCTACGATCGTCATAACGCAAGGGCGTCCCGAGCCGAGCTCAGAAACGATTTGTAGATACCCGCAAAGGGGGTCCGCCGTCGGAATCGGAGCGTACTAATTAAAATACTACAGGCTTGTAGGATACTGCGGTCGGGGGGGGCTCTTCAACGGCTCCCCGGTCGACGCCGCATGGAGCGCCCTCCACTTAGATCGAGGGGTGCACTTGTAAAGATACTGCGGTCGGGGGGCCCCTTCAACGGGTCTCCGTGTGACGCCGCAGGCGCACCTCCCACTCAGATCGGGAGCGCACTTGTAGAAATACTGCGAACGGGGGTGCTCTTCAACGGCTCCCTATTGACGCCGCAGGGGTGGCCCCGCACCCAGATCAGAGGCGCACTTGGCTAGAATATTGCGGACGGAGATGCTGTTCAACGAATCCCCGTTGACGCCTGCAGGGCGCCCTCCACTCAGATTGGGGGCGCACTTGTCGATAGATCCTACAGCTGTGAGGCATTTGGCTCTCGGTTGGCGCTGCAGGGCATCCTGAGCCGAGCTCGAGGGTACGACTTTATTAATAGATCCTGCAGTGCGAGGCCCTTTAGCTCTGATTGGTGTTGCACGGCGTCTCGAGCCGAGCTCGAGGGACGACTTTGTAGATAGGATCCTACAGCTGCGAGATCCTTTGGTTCTCGGTTGGTGCTGTAGGATATCCTGAGCCGAGCTCGAGGGACGGACTTTGTCGATAGATTCTGCAACTGCAAAGCCCTTTGGCTCTTAGTTGGCACTGCAGGGCATCCCGAGCCGAGCTCGAGGGACGACTTTGCAGATAGATCCTGCAGCTACAAGGCCCTTTGGCTCTCGGTTGGCGGGCGTTCCGAGCCGAGCTCGAGAGATGACTTTGTAGATAGATCCTGCAACTGCCGAGGCCTTTAGCTCTTTGGTTGGCACTGCAGGGCATCCTGAGCCGGAGCTCGAGGAACGACTTTGTCGATAGATCCTGCAGCTGTGGAGACCCTTTGGCTTTTCGGTTGGCACTGCAGGGGCGTCCCAAGCTGAGCTCGAAAAACGACTTTATCGATTCGTCGGGTATATAATTCGTGCCACAGGGGCAATTGGGGACGCGTCAAGCCCATTAGGGCATTTCAGAGACACTTTAGAGGAAATCCCCAAAGGGGAAACTTTATTAATTGACATATTCGGAGATTTTTTTTTTTAAAAAAAAAGGAACCTTGACCTGGATGGGCTAAAATCCCTTCCGGGGATTGTAGCTTACATCTCGGGTCTTCAAGCCCGAATTGATGGGGGTTGTAACCTCTTCCCCTACCCCCCGAAGTCGAGGCGCCGCTAGCGTGCGGTAGGGCACAGGGTGGTGTTGATGGGGGCCTGCATTTGGAGCGACTGTCGTTGGGCCCTGTTGTACGGCTCTAGGCTCTCCCCCTCGAGCTCCATTCTGTCGGCTTGGCCACAGGACAAATCGACTCAGCAGGCCTTGGCGGACAACTGCTTGAATCTGTCGCCAAAGCTTGGTAAAAGTCCTCCGCGTCATGATCGTGGTCTCTATGGAAGTGGCCAGTATTTGTCAGAAGGCTTCACGACTTTGACGGTCGCATCTTTCGGTGGAGGTCGGAGATAACCGTAACCCTCAATTTTCATAAGGATCTTTGTCCGGGAGGAGTGAGGGGAGTGTATTCTCCGAAACTTTGGAGGGGGCATGTCTATCGGACCTCCGGGGGACCTGCTCCTCAATCGACGGCGCTCCTCGAGGCGGTTCCACAACTTGATCTCGGAGCATCTGGGACTCGTCGCCCCATTTCTTCGACTTTCCTGTCGAGCTCGGCAATTGATGGGGCTCTCTCCGGCTGTAGGCTTTGAACAGCCGCAGTCAGAGCTTGGACTTGCTGAGACAACAGGTTAAAACTGCTTTGGTTGGACCTGAGAAATCTGGTCCGATGGGTGCCTGTCACGCCCCGGATCCGGATCCGTGACACGGCCGTGCTATTGTCGGACTACCGCCCACAATAGCACGCAGCCTCATACCTGGGTAACAGGGTAGTCAAACCAAACCGAATCTTTTCATATGGAAAGCATTCTTAGTACAACATGCTGGGTCAGTACCCAAATACAGAGCTTCTATTAGTTTATGTACACAAAGTATTCTTGCTTTACCCCAAAAGAAAGAAGCCCTAATACCAAATTAACGTGTCTCTGCAGCTATCAGTGGTAAGGGATCTGAAAGAAAAGTAAATGAACGGATATGAGCTACACGGCTCAGAAGTAATCATACATAATCTTACCGGATCGAACATAACGGTAACCATGTTTATGAGGGTTTGAGAAGCCGACATGCATATTTATCTAATCTCATCATGGCATAATTTGTATGCAAATTTAAAGGAATAGCGGTTATAGCAAAATACAACATTTCATAACTAGATTGCAATTCCCAGGCTCTGCCGATTTTGCATATTTATCTCACCGATTTTGCTTCTCCCCCAAAACGCATCTGCAGGATTTGGAAGCACCCGCCTCATTATACCCAGGCTCTGAAACGGCCTCATGATCATGCTTCAAATATCATTTTCATTAAAGTATGCATATGAAACCGTGCCCCCGGCATGCCGTGTCGTGCTCTTAAATGCTTACTGTGAAGTCATTCTTGGTTCACTGGCGAGACCGGCTCATTATTAGGCGGCCACTGGCGGAGGCGGGCTGGCTCAGTCATTCTCGTGGCCACTGGCAAGGCCGGCTCAGTTACATTGGGTCAGTAGCTCTTAAGAGTTCATAAATAATGCTTCGTATAGGTAGTACCTCATAGATGCTACGGCGAATTCATTATTGGTCACTGGCGGGGCCTGCTCAGTTATTAGTCGGCCACTGGCGGGGCTGGCTCAGTCATTATCGGCCACTGGCAAGGCCGGCTCAGTTGCATTCGGCCCGTTAGCAATAAGAACCCTTAGGTACCCCTTGCAAGCCAGTGCACATAAACTAGATGCAATTCATTATCTTATTTCATATGGATATCACAATTACATAGCAATGTAACCCAATTCGTCTTGCATGCATAATAAAATTGCATAAGCTCCAATACATGCATAATCATAACATTTATATGGCTAGAACATACCACTCATATACATGATGCATATTCATAACTCAAGATACATAATTCACAATAAAGTTGGGACAGGTCAAATTACATGCATGATCCAAAGAAGGATTAGGATAGGTTACTTACATTTTTATAATACACCCATTCATGAAATATATACACGAATAACACTTTAAAATCGTTAATAAACATAGTACTAAACATAATCCACAAATAAGATTAAAATAGATTACTTACAGTGATTCGCTTTCCAAATTTCTCAAGTCCAGGTGACAAATCCTTAATTACCTAAAACAACATCATAGGAATTACATTATTTCCTATTTATTTATTATATAATTTCTCAGTTCATCACACTATGAACTTACTTGCCTGGATCTCATCTAAGGATTCTAGCCCAAGTTCAATTTACCCAATTTGGAACCTTTGGGGCTCGGTTTAAAACCAGATGGGGTTCATATAGGTCAATTAGCTTAACGGGTTTCGGACCCAGAACCCAGATCTGATCCGATAGGGTTCTTTTCTTTTTCTTTTCTTTCTTTTTTTTTCTTTTTTTTCTTTCCTTTTCTTTTTCTTTTCTTCTTCTTTTCTTTCCTTTTTCTTTTCTTCCCTGTTTCTTTCCCGAACCTTCCTTTCCTTTCTCTTTTCCTTTCTTTCTTCGGTTCTCCTCCCTTTCTTTTTCTTCTCCCGATCCCTCTTTCCTTCCCCCCTTCTTCTCCCGCGAAGGGAGGAAGGCGAGCTCGGGGATGAGGGCGACGGAGTTCTCGGGAGGCTAGCCGAGGCCGGCGGCGCCTACGGCGGCCCTCCTTCTCCCACGGAGGAGAGACGCGCCGGGAGAGCTAGCGGTGTCACGGGATGCCCGCGACTGAGCCCACGGCCGCACCGCGCGATGGTCGTGGCGCTCACGGCCGGCTGCAACGCCGCGGTGCTCGCGGCTGAGGCCAGCAACGCCGGCGATGCTCGCGGCCGCACGCGGTGAGCCCTGTTTCTTCCTTTTCTTTTCTTTGATCCTTCCCTCCGGCACCACCGCCTCTTGCCGGAGAAGAGGTGGTGGTCCGGCCGGGGCTGGCGGCCCTGTGGCCGCCTCTGTTGTCGTCCCGGCCAGATCTGGCGGCCCGGGTTGCCCCCCGAACCCCAAGGTACCCGCAGCCGAGGCCGCGGTGTCCGGTTCGTCAACAGGCCGAGCCCGGTTGGGTTCGGTCCGGATGGTCGCGGCCTGTGAGTCCGACCCGACCCGGGCTTGTGGGTTTTTCTCCCTCTCCTGTGCCGGCCTCCTCCCCTCTATTTCACTGTTGACACAGAGGGGAAGAGCACCCCACAGAGGGGTTTCCTTACTTCTGTTAAACCCTAACCTAAAAAAAAAAACTCCTTACCTTGGCCGGTTGTAGTCGGCAGTGCTTCCTCCCTAGTAGTCCTTCCTTTCCCAGAGCTTCAGGGCTCCTTGGCCTTAGGCTCCAGGGCTTCGGCTCTCTCTCTCGTTCAAAGTTTAGGGAGTCTGTGACTTGGGGTTGCCGGCAGAGGCTTAAATAATTGTTTAGAGGATGAAACCCCCCTCTGAGAGGTCCCATCCTCTCCTTTCCTCCATACTCCGGGACTGGCCGCCGCCCCCCTGTCTCCGGCGCGCCGGCATCGGCTGCCAGCAGGGGGTGAGGTAACCCTTCCCTGTCGGTCTTATCCCTCTTTTTTTTTTTCCGTACCATTATAATAACCATTAAAATAATACTGCCCACAGTGAAATTTGGGCCCAAACCCTTAACTGGGCCCATTTCTTATTGGCCTAGTAGGTTGTGGGCCCGGACATTACATTCTACCCCCCTTAAAATAAATTTCGTCCTCGAAATTAAACATACCTTAGGTTCTGGTTTTTAAAAGTAGTCAACCATTGAGTCATCCTCGAGATCTCAGTTAGTCTTTCTCTCAGAGTACCTACTCCCAAGATTTCGACATAAAGAATTACGACATACAAAGTCATGGCATTTCAAAACTTAATCCCTTCCATCTATGATATAGGAGTTCCTTTGATCTCTTCCAAAAGAGGACTAATCTTCCCACCTTAGATTTTTAAATGCCATAATCCTTGGCCCAAGAAATTAATTGCTTTCGATTAAGTCCACACAACGATCGTAATTGGCTTAACAGAAATAGATGAAGCATCAAATACTTTTCATAATCTATGATCCTCTTTCTTCTTTTAACTTTGCCCATGATTTAATGATCAACCTTTATCCTAAGAACACCTCAAACCCTTTTTCAAATGGATAGATGATAATGTCATAGCTAGGAGTAAGGAACATTCCAGGTCTAAGCCCATCCAAAGCACCATCAATCCGTTAATACTAAATTTAAGATGTTCAAAATCTCCCAAGAATTGCCAACAATAATAAAACTCACTAGTGAAATTATATAGCTATCTCTAGATATTCAGAGAATCAACAATACTTTCTCCAGTAGAATTCTAATTCACATTTTCGATAATTCTATTCATCGATACAGTTTCATCATTAGATCTTATCAACAGAATAAGGTCTAACATTTTCAGATTTGATTCTTTTGGTAGGTGATCTAAATCAAACTTTTCTCTTATACACAAAAATCCACATCTCAATTCTGAATAAGAACTTCGAGTTTCTTTGTCAAAGTATCAACTGCTCTCGATTACCCGATCTATCACAAGATTAGATCATAAACAACTTCAATCCACCCTTGATAGATATTCATCAAAGTCAATTGACAACCTCAATTTCTTTCAATCGAATAAAGGATGGATATTAATTAAAAAAATTCAAGCTTCAAATTTAGGAGGGAGAAGGTTCCATACCAACATATTCTAGATCCAAGATCAAAATCGATGAATCTATTAATTTATGTCAAAAGATGCTAAGAAGTTTCTTAGCATGATGTAAAACTGGAGAATCTAGGATAGCACAGTGCTATCCAAAAATCAGAACATTCTCCTTTTATTTATCCAGAAAAATCTTACTACATCAGAAAATAGATCAAATCTTTTATTATTAAAACTTTCCGAATCAAAAGAATAACACTTCTGGCCAACTTAGATAAAATAATTCAGATCATTATGTTTTCGCTGCGCATTCTGATCAAATTCCTTTGAATTCACAAATAACTTTTGATCAACATACTTTTTGCCTACAAACAAAACTATTTAATACCTCATGGATATTTGCACTACAAATCTTTCCTCCATCTAGATTGAATTTTACTTAGTTAGAACTTCTTTTACTTTTCCATGAGCGAGCCAAGAAAGGGTATCCCAACATAAGATCCTCTTAAATAAGTGACAAACGCTTTAAACGAATTCTACATTTCCAGCAACTTCAGCCATAAAAATGAGCCTTCTTTCCTAATAAGAGATTAACTCTCAAGTCATCTTAGAACATTTTAGGCTCGGAATTGTATAAACTTCTGAAAATTATTTCTTAGTATCCCAATCTTATATTAGGTATCTTTAAATTGCATGAACAATAATCTGCCCTACTTTAGCATTGCTAGAAGGTGATTCTGGATCTCACATCCCCGTTAAAAGAAAAGGATGTATACTTTTGTTGTAAGATCTCTATTTAAAAATCTTCTTCTATTGTACTCTTTCCACTAGACGATGATATGTGGAATTATCATCATAACTTTCAGCTTCCTCATGAAACAATTTAAACTTGCTTCTTAGTGATAAATGAAAGCATTTAATAATTGCCCCTCTATTAGAGATAAAATAATTTATTTCAAATCTTACAAGCATGATCACTAAATACAAACTCCTGCAACATCATGTGCTATTGGGCATGTTCCCGTATCAATTCTATTGCTGATTCCACTCGCATTTCCTAATGACCCCATGTCATCATCATTCTCTCTTTTTTTTTTTTTTTGTCAAAACATCAACTAATATTTGTTTAATTGATTTATCACAGGATCACAAACTACTGCACTTTATCCAATGTAGAACATTTGAGCCTAAAATATTCTTCAACATTGAAAATTATTCTCAGAATTTACTAAATGACTTCCAATCAAAATATTAATCTTGCATTATAATTTGCAAAGATTTAATATTTCATGGCTAGTACTCCACTTAATATCAGTCAAAATCTAATTTAATCATAATCCAAAATACAAATTACTCCATCGAGGAATCTCCAAATAATTTATTCTTATTTTGGCATACTTGTTTAGCATTCTGATTCAAAACACCAAAATCCTTAGTCGTCTTAAGTCTTGAATTCTAATACCATACCCGCCATAATCATGCCCCTAGAATGATTTTGTATTAGCCTTAACTTCCTTCTTTTTGTTGCTCATTGTCATCTATCAAAATATTCGTGTCAAGCAATTTTCCGTGACTGAACCGATGAATGCAACCAATAAAAATCTTTTCTTTCTTTCCAATTATACGGAATCTCACTAAATGAGACTTAACTACCCTGCCCTTATTAAAATTTAAAATTCTTACTCATGGTT
>NW_024068737.1:0-103422 GCF_009389715.1 Phoenix dactylifera
AAAAGTAATTCATCCTTACTATCCATTACAAGTGCTTTTCTTTGATTTTCATGATTATATGCAAATACTACAAGTAATCCCCTGTATTATTAAGGGTATTTATAGAAGCCCAAATTTTTTTTTCCAAATACCCCTCAGATTGGTTATTGGACTGTTGGGAGGGGTAAAAGGGTCTTTTCCCCGAAAATAGCCGTTGGAACGGCTATTTCCCCCCTCTCCAGACGGCCCGTCTGGAGCCGTTGCGGGCCGTGCCTGGCACGGCCCGTTTGGAGCCGTTGCGGGCCGTGCCTGGCACGGCCCGTTTGCGCCCGTTACGGGCCGTGCCTCACGGCCGTGCGTGCCGTGCCCGGCCCGGCACGCCAATAGACGGGCTGGGGCCGGGCCGAGCTGGCATTCCGTGTTGGACGGCCGTGCCAGCAGGCCCACTTCATAAGCGGCCGGGCAGGCACGACCCGTTTATTCTGGGCCCGGTGGGCCTGGGCCAGGCCGACCCGGCACGGCCCCGTTGGCCCAACACTAGTGGCAACAAACCAAACTCTAAGATCAATTGAGAAAAGCTGAATTGAAGCATATCGGATGGTCTTCAAGAGTTGACGAGCCCTGAGGCAATGTGGCAGTGTGGCTGCCACTTAGAGGAAGGTTGACAGGGCAACTCATGAGTTTGAAGCACTAGTGACAGCCTTCAATCAATCTCAGGGAGATCACTTTAAGAACTAATGGATTCATAAATGGATTTATTAGAGGCTGCTGCTTGCTAGAGCTATTGAGCGTGGTCGCCGGTGAGGGAATTTTGGACATCTAGGGTTCATCTTTTTGTAAAACCCTAGGCTTATTTGAAACTTCTTCTTTTGTATTGCAATCAATACTTGTAATGGCCTTTTATACTTGTAATGTGTTCTTTTATCCTTGTAATGACTTCAATGATTGCAATGATATATGAATGTCATACACTTCCTTTTGAATTGGTGTATGTTTTTAATTTTGTGATGTGCCATGAATGTTCAAATTTGACAATGTGCACCACTTTACTATTTTGCAACTTGTCAATGCATGTGAAACAGGGGAGCACACTTGTATTATTGCATTCAAAAGGTCTGAAATGAATTCCAACCAAAGGGGGAGTAAATGATGCTGATTCATGGATGGCATAACTTGGAAATCATTGATTGTTTCATTATAATATGAATGCTGAATTCTAATAGGCATCGCATTTTTAGTACCTAAGGAAAATTTGTCTCCTTCATTGTTGATGAAAAAGGGGGAGTAGAACCAATATATGAATAGAACCAATATATGGAATGCAAAATACAAAATTTACACTCATACTTAAAAGTTGATTAGAAAAGATAAAATTGAAGAATATTGGCTTTAAGACAATTGCCCTTCTGGAAAGAAAGGAGAGTCAAAAAGTATTTGCTTTCAATTTCTTTAGCATCAATATTTCATTAATTTACATTTTAACTTGATCAATCCAGTTGATATGCCAAAATTGCTAAGAGCTACTAAGATCAATACTTATGCATAAGGATAGAACTGAAAGTTGACTATATTGTATGCACACTGTATCTAGCTCTAACCAAAACATAATACTTGTACATCTGAACAAATACTGTGTATATGTTTAAATTTTAAATTTTGCATATATCAGTGTTTTGTCATCATCAAAAAGGAGGAGATTGTTGACCCCCTAATGGATTTTGATGATACAAACACTAGAGTATAATTCCCTTTATATAAACATTTATTTGAGAATTTCAGGTGTTTAACTAAGAATTGTTAAAATTGTCAAGGCATGTTTCCATATTTTTCAAGATTTATTGAGATTTTTTTGAGATAAAGAAAACAGATCAGGACAGCGAGACATCTCCGGTTTGTCCCAGAGACGTCTCTAGCACGAAAGGGAAGAATTGGCACGTCTGGAGACGTCTCCGCACCTGGCGAGCGTCTCGCAGGTCGGAGTCGATCCCGACTCTGCGGAGTTGACTCTCTCAGAGACGGCAGAAGGCCGATTTCAAAGGATGCGCGCGAGTCGTCTCCGAAGGACGCGGATCGTCCCCCACATAAAACAAAACATCCCGAACGTCCCAGAAGCGGCAGTCGACTCTCTCAGGATTCCAGAGGACTTGTTTTTCGTTGATAAAACTACGGAGTCGTCCCCGACGTCGCGGAGTCGTCCCCATGCAAAAAGCGCAAACATCCCGAGATGTCCCCGTAAAGTGCCGAGCGACTCTCTAGAAAAACAGAAACAGCATTCAAGTGTTCTTCTCAGACGTCCCGTAAGCGCCGAGTCGACTCCAAATCGTCAAAAGAATTTTTATACAGCCGAGACGTCTCGCGTTCAAGCGAGACGCTCCGGAGCGCTGGAACGCGACTGACACACTTTGCAGGTTTGTTTGAATTCACGGTAATATCTTTGTGTCTAACGGATCTATTGCTTGTAGGGCTATAAAAGAAGCTTTTAAATGCCTTTAAATAAGAACTCACCAACAAACACAAGATCATTCAAGAGAGAGAAAGAGAAGAGTTCAAGAGTTAGAGCTTTCAAGAGGAGAAATCAAGTGCATTCAAGTTTTTCCATCTGATTTCGTGCTCAACTACTCACTCCCACTCGGCATTCAAAGCTCGCATTCAAGCAACGTGATCCACATCGGAAGAACCACTATCACCCACGCTTCAACGGCAAAAAGGTTCTTCGGTTTTGTTGTTTTTCATTGATATTTTGCTTTCATAAGAGCTTTCAATCTTTGTAAAATATTTGATTATTGTGCTTGTTCCAGAAGGACTTGGAACAAGGGATAGGCGTCCCAAGCCTAGGTTAAATTGGGATTGTAGGGTTCGTTGTTAGCCCGGGGTAAAATAATGAGTTGGGTAGTGCACTCGGAAAACTACCGGACTGTAATCGCTGATTATAGTGAAATTCCCAAAGGTGTTGGGGAGTGGATGTAGGAGCAGTGGAAGCTCCGAACCACTATAAATCTTTGTGTTTGCGATTGACTGTGCTTATAACTCTATCTTTACTTTAGCACATACACTTGTGGTCTCGTTTTAATTAGATATAAAAGTTTAAAACACCCAATTCACCCCCTGGGTGACCATTCTCTGGGCAACACATCTATGTAGTGATAACTGTCAATATAAAACCATATTGAATCAATTTATTTTCAATAAAAATCTTTCTGTGCTAATAAAATACAGAAATCAAATTTCTGCTAGCAATAGTAACATCCCTAAGTATCCTGAGCATATCTGACAAACCTTCTGAAGGTCTGTCACCCTTCATGTTCTTTATGCTTTCCATGTATGTAGGACAGTTCCTCTTCCAATGGCCGTCCATGATGCAATGGAAAACATTTTTCCTTGCAATTGGCCTTTTTTTTGGAACTTCCTTACTTGTGTTTTCTTAGTCTTCTGCTTCTTCGCAGGCTTCTTCTTCCAGGTAGACTCTCTCTTGGAAGTAGAAACCAACTCGACAGCGAAAACGATCCCCTTGAACTTCTTTCAAGGTCCCTAAGGTAGTTACCAATTATTTAACAATTCTATTTTAGTGCATACAACCTTGTTCATATGGTAGTTTACTATAAACTATTTATATGAAGCTGAAGGGATTGCGGGATCAAATCCGTTTGCAATTCCTTGTGCATGGTCATGCCAAGCTTCTCAAGCTTCTCTAAGTCCTTTATCATGGTCAAACCATGATCATGGACAGACTGTCCATCGCGCATCTTTTGCCTTGAAGAGCCTCTTGGATACTTCAAAAACATGCTGCGCGACTCTGATCGCCATACAACTCTTGCAGGTGATTTAATATGTTCCTGGCAGTCTCATGTTCTCATGCTGGCATTGTAATGCCTTGGACATGGATGCCATTATGCAGCACCTAACTTTATTGTCATTGTTCGTCCTCTTAACAAGCGTCTTACGCTGATCAGTAATCGGACGGATTGGTAACATGGGGATTCCATGGTCTAGCATGTACCCGAATTTTCTCACAATTCAAAACTATTTTTGAAATTTGCTGAGCCAATCTTTATAATTGGGTTTAGTCAAACGGTTGTTCTATAGGATATGAGTTAAGAGTCTAGAAGTTGACTTTATAATCCTCAGAGAGTAAAGATTCTAGTTAGACTTTTGTACTTGATCCTAATCTGTTCTAAGGTCTTTTAGAACAAATGTAACTCCCACTATTTTCTCGAATTCCTCACACTTCCTCTGGTAGGAAAACGGAAATCCCACATGACTAGGGTTTCTAGTGAGTACTGCGGTCCCACCGATTTACATGCCACCTCACCTAACAGTTATTGGTGACACATAGATTGATGATGTACAACTCTTGTACAATGCTCTCAAGCATGTTGCAGTGTAACTTGGTCTCTAAGCCATGAAAACCTCACCTAACAGTTATTGGTCCCATTTCTTAGTTAAGTCAGACCCACCGTATAACCGTAGGAATAAAGTCGTCATTGGGTCCTCACATAACAGTTATTGGTGCCCAACCCCACCTTTACCCTACAACATCTCATGTCTATAGAGAGGTCCAGCCCCCCGATGCAACTTGACCACTGTATCCAGCCGAGACAAATCAACATCAGAAAGGCCTTAGTAGCTCTACTACAGTGGAAGACCTATTGACTTAATATTGGTTAATCAGGTCTTAGTATTTGCAACTTGAGCTCTTCATAAGAGGTAATCGAACAATTGGCCAGGTAAGCAGGTGGGAGGCTCCCCTTACTCAGAGAGTAAGGTCCTAATTAAGTAACCACCTTTCATGCTTTTCTAGACACCAATTAGATCAATTAATCTAATATGACTTGCTCATGTTGGTTTACTCTCGACTTGATTGAGGAGGTTTTAATTAAGGTCTCAATTGGGTTTGCTACATCACATGTAAACCTATCTAACCGACTCTCATTCACATCATGCAAACGGCACATTGCAGGCAGTTATAATCGCAGCAATAATTAAAGCTAAACTTTAAATAGGTGATGATCATGGATTCTAGTTAGGTCGTATTACAAGCACATGCACGTCAATCGATCAACTGGTCTTCAACTCTTGAATTGGTTCCAAGCCTTCTTGATTCGATCCTTGATCAACTCTTGATCCAATCGCCATCAACCGCTTAGACCCCTGTTCATACTCATGCTTGTCTTCAACTTGATCGTTGACGTACATCACATCATAGAAATACAACCAGATATAAAATAAAATAAAAATAAATTACATCTCCCTTTTAGGAGGCACGCAGGCCTCTCAAAACATCAAATAAGATGCATGCAAGCATCTGAAAAATTACATGACATTGCCAGATCACATCGCAGGTCCTTTACATTTAATACCAAAAGGGTTTGAATCCTATGATCATCACCACATGCAGCAATTATAATTTTCAGATCTGAAAACTAACTGATTATCTCATGACATAGGTTGCTGATCATGCTAATCATGATTCTAAACTTTGTAATCCACATTAACGATGCAATTAGAATCATCTTTTATCACATAAAAATCAGCATGCAAAGATCAGCACCCTAGAAAAAAATCTGCATGCAGAAAATTTTCAGCATGCATAATCTTTCAATTTTCAGATCTAATAAGCCTATTAATAATTAATCCTTACCTTAATCTACGAAGCCTAGGCTCTGATACCACTGTTAGAAAATTCCGATCATGCCGCAGAAATTTAAAAAATTCAGATGCAGTGGAAAGGCATGTGCGGGATCAACCGTTCATCGCATGAACGTTGTTTAAAACCGTTCATAGATAGATAAGAATTAAAAACTTTTGTATAACATTAGAAGATCACATCTTCACCTTTGTGCGGATAGATGATCACCGCAAACTGATGATCATGGTTTAGGATGAAGGTTCGCTTGAAGCCGTTCAAGTGCCCGGCCTCTACGGGTATCCACACGAAGCAGAAAACCGATCCAAGCTTTCTATCTCCCCGGGGTGCTAGCTCCCTTGCAGAGATAACTTTGATGGCTGATATCCTCCCTTTCAATCAATCCCTTGATTGTGCTTGGGAGGAGAAAGAAGAAGGATGAAGAGAAGAAGAGGAACGAAGCCCTGCAGCCTTCTTTTTCTTCCTTGCGTTGGAACCAAAACGGGTGGAGGAAGAAGGAGGCCACCAAGATCCTTTTCTTCCCTTTGTTGTTGGTGGCTCAAAAGAGAGGAGAGGAGGGTGGCCACGTGATGGAGAGGAGGAGGGCTTCACCTATCATTAGGGGCACCTCCTTTCAAAGCCTTATAAAGGCATCTAGGGCTCCTATTTGGTTTAGTCCAAATCATGAATCAATTGGGTTCAATCTATGCTAGTCCTAATCCAATTAGAACTTGAATGAACCATGACTCAATTGAACTCTTCAATCCCTAATCCAATTAGGAGTCATGTTGATTCATTAGATTAATAATAATTAGGACTTAAGAAATCCTAATCCAATTAGGACTTGTTTAATTCTAGTCCTAATCCAATTAGGACTCTAATTTGAATTCGATGTCCTAATCCGATTAGGAACTCTAGAATCCTACTCCAAGTAGAAATCCAAATTTAATTCAAAACTCCTAATCTATTAGGATTGTAGGAATCCTACTCCAAGTAGGAATCCCAGTCCTACTCCAAATAGGATTCTCAGTCCAAGTAGGAATCCCAGTCCAAGTAGGAATCTCAGTCCAAGTAGGATTCCTAGTCCTAATCCAATTAGGACTCTAGGAATCCTACTCCAAGTATGACTCTTGTTTTAAGTCCAATTAATTAATTCTCTTTGTTCCTTCTTCAGCTTATTATCAATCGAATGATTACTTATGATTCCTAATCACGATTCAACCATCGGATCGGTCAATGCCTCTAGTGTGTGGACCCATAGGTTTTACTCTGACTGGTAGTGAGATATATGTGATCTCTATCACAATATCATTGAAAGCTCCTTTCAATGGGTCGGAACGATTCCAACTCTACTCATTAGGGCTTATCGATCATCGAGATAATCCCTATGAGTCCCACCATCCACCAGGGACACCTAGCAGCATGTAGTGGCTACCCAGCAGAATAGAATGATGAACCTCTAGGTGCAGTTATCATGTGATACAGTCTTTCTATCGTGGATCCGTACAGGACGGGAGGTCATGGATAACTCGTCAAATCCTTCGTCTGTCATATGTCAAGATTTATTTGACTCGAGTTCGATAGTGGAAAACTCTTTCTCTACTTTATATTACTGCCCTGGCCAAGTCTTAGAACTCAGTCTAAACAAATCACATAGGATCACTCCTCTTCTATCAAGGTCGATAGATTCCATGTAAGTGCATATCCTACTCCTACAGTGAACTTACTGCAGCCAATCTACACTACAAGGACCCATATGACTAGAGACCATATATACGTGTAGTCAAACTACAATAACCTCACTGTGAGTAGCCGAAGCACCGCAGGTCAAAGGACCAGTCATACTACTGCAACATCAAGCAAGTCACTAACGAGTGGATAGACGTCCAAGTAACTTCTTATGTTGGTCACGCTCAGTACCCTTGTTCTCTAACAAGCACCTGCACTATCACTTCAGTGTCCCTACACTGTGGACTCAAGTCTCGTCCATCCAGAAGGAAAGTGATCTGTGCACTGATCGGATCGATCACCATCCTCGTGATGATCCATTGATCAGGAGTATTTAGAAATTAATCACCAATGATACATGGCTCAAATTCTTAACTCTTGAGAATATGCATCATTCATCTTATTAATTTCTTGGACGATTCATAGACACATAATTAATATGAATGGAAAAGATGCCTTTATTTATTCAATAATAAATAGTCAAGTACAAAATTATGTCCCTAGAATTAACAATGTGTCAGCCAGATTGGCTTCTGGGGCATACATCTAACATGGGATGCAAGGAATGTGCCTCCTGATGAGAAGCATATCATAGGATGGGGCGCTATCAAAATAGAAAGCCGTATCATGAAGAGATGTGATGAGGATGAGAGAGAACGCTTCATCCTTATCCACTTATAACCTCCATGTATTCTCTCTTCTTGTTTCTCACGCCACAAGCCATCATGCCATCATTCATCACGTCCTCCTATGAAGCCCCATCATGCTACTAGCCCTATTATGTCCCATCCAATGGTGGACATAAAAATCAAGGGCTATGATTGAAGGCGCCATCAAAAAAGGAGTTATGTCATCATCCAACGGCTTGATGATGATCCAAAGGCTTCAAGGCACTCATCATGATCTCATTATGTCTTCATCCAATGGCTGATGAAATGGTTACGATTAAAGGCCCCTATGTAACCCAATCTAATTGGGTTTCAAACCAACTTACCATTATGTCTTCATCCAACGGTATATGAAGATCTAACGGTCAAAAATAAATAATTTATCAAATCTAATCCAATTAGACTCAAACCAAGCCAATTAGGTGCCAACTCTTAGCTAACCCATATTAGGATATGATCTAATCAAGTTAGATCAATTAAGAATCAGATTGGAATCCAATTCGAATCAGAATCGAATCTAATTCGAATCAGACTCGAATCTAATTCGAATCAGGAGCTAAGATTTGCAATACGTACTAGCATGTTCATTTTGCAAACATGATCTAATCTAATTAGACCCTTGATCAGTTTTTTTGTGTGTGTGACCCATTAGGTTCCATACTTAGCCAGTAGTAGGTATGGGTTTGTGTTGACCTAACTTGATTAGAACTCTTCTAATCGATTTAGATCCAAACTGCGCGAACCCAAACTTAACAATTAGAATCCTTTCTAATTAGTGATCGAATTAAACTCTTTAATTAGATCAAACCTACAAGACAAGATTGACATCTAGCAACGTGTCATGTCTACCCAAAAATATAAAATTTGGTGAAATACCAAAAATATCCTTCAGTGGCAAGTTACCGCATAATTCAATCCTTCAATCAAACTACATCCCGAATATGTATATGAGTATGGATCTATGTCAAACTCAATTACATATTCATGTTTCTCTCAATCTTTTAATGATAATTCAAATAATGAAACATTAGAAATTCTTTCTAATTTTCATTCTACTTTGATCAAAGATTTTCTAAATTATCATATGATTATAATAAATAAGATGCGGTCTTCTCTTACTAGAAGTGATTGATTCCTTGTCGATCTACTCATAACCTTCGTACACAATTCACCATATCCGGAAGACCTCGTGCACAACATATTGTCATGAATAAGAGTAAACCAAAATATGAATTCATGTGCACAAGATACTATGGTTGATCTCAGGTCAAAGAATCAGTTGCACAACTCCCACTAAGAGAATCATCTTTAGACATGTAAGTAAGACAATAAGATATTCTCTTAAGAGGTCAATTCAGTGAACTCATTTCTCTAATGAGCACCCACATCTTTGTATTAGTGTCTCCACACAAGTGATTGTGAGATCATCATCCTCTGCATCGAGTATACATAAGATATGCCAGTCTTGCCGGTAGCACTGATCCCCGACTCAATGTACCAATGACTGAAAATACTTAAGATTAAGATTTTAGGATTTAGGTCTCACTAGTATGATCTCATCATAGCCCTAAAACCATTGTCCTAATTTAAGGAGTTCATCACAAATATAAGAAACAGCATATGATGAAACACAATGCCTTTATTCAAAATTAAATGTCACATACATGATTTGGAAAATCAAAGAAAATTCTTCGCAATACAAATGCGATTGGCTTGTAGGGGCATCTATTCTTTCAATCTCCCACTTGCACTAAAGTCAATCGCTCTTAAATTTAACCCCATACAATCGAGCGGTGGCGATCAAACTGCTGCTATAGTAGAGCTTTAGTGAATGGGTCTGTTAGGTTGTTCTTTGTATCTACTGTTCAATGACTATGTTTTGTCTCTTGACAATCTCTCGAACGAGATGGAAGCGTCTTGAATGTTCTTGGATTTATGATGAGACCTTGGTTCCTTCGCTTGAGCAACAGCTCCAGTGTTATCATAATAAACTGGGACTGGTTCAGCAATCTTAGGAACTACTTCCAATTCAGTGATGAACTTCTTCATCCAGACAGCTTCCTTATCGGCTTCACTCACAGCAATGTATTCGTGCCTCAGTAGTTGAGTCAGCTACAGTTTGCTGTTTGGAACTCTTTCAGCTCACTGCACCACCATTTAGGGTAAAGACATATCCTGAAGTGGACTTATTATTATCTGGGTCTGACTGAAAATTAGAATCAGAAAATTCTTCTAGTTTCAACTCAGAACCTTCATAAACTAGAAAAATATCTTTAGTCCTTTTCAAGTACTTAAGAATATTTTTCACTGCTATCCAATGATCCTCCCCTGGATCAGCCTAAAATCTACTTGTTATGCCTAAGGCATAAGCAACATCAGGCCTGGTACATAGCATAGCATACATAATCGATCCTACTGCCGAATCATAGGGAATAGAATTCATTTTATTCCTCTCTTCAGATGTCTTAGGAGACATCTTCTTAGAGAGACGTATGCCATGACTCATAGGCAAGTAATCTCTTTTACTTCCTTCCATGCTGAATCTTTCAGCACATGATCTATGTACCTAGACTGGGACAAGCCTAGCATCCTTTTGGATCTATCCCTATAGATTTTTATTCCAAGTATATAGGATGCTCTCCCAAGTCTTTCATGGAAAAGTTTTTGGTAGCCAAGTTTTGACCGATTGTAACATTGGAATGTCATTTTCTATAATTAGTATGTCATCTACATACAATATTAAGAAGACAATGGCACTTCCACTAGTCTTCTTATACACACATGATTCATCTATATTTTTGATAAAACCAAACTCTTTGACTGTTGTATCAAAACGGATGTTCCAACTTCTCGATGCTTGTTTTAATCGATAAATGGATCTCTTAAGCTTGCATACTTGATTTGCTCTTCCTCTTAAGACAAATCCTTCTGGCCGTGTCATGTAAACCTCTTCCTCAAGATGACCATTAAGAAAGGCAGTTTTGACATCCATCTGCCAGATTTTATAATCATAGTATGCAGCTATTGCAAGCAAAATCCGAATAGATTTGAGCATAGCAACTGGTAAAAAAATTTTGTCATAGTCAATTACTTGCTTTTGTCTGAAACCTTTTGCCACCAATCTAGCCTTGTAGGTTTCTACTTGGCCATCTGCTCCAATCTTTTTCTTATAGACCCATTTGTAATCTATAGGGTTTACACCCTCTGGTGCATCAACCAAAATCCATACTTGTTGGTATACATAGAGTCTATTTCGGATTTCATGGCCTCCAGCCATTTGTTAGAGTCACTACTCATGATAGCTTCCAAATAAGTCAGAGGATCATCATTCTCAATGATGTGGGCTTCATCATTCTCAATAATAAACCCATACCTCTTAAGTACATTTCGCACTCTATCTAACCTTCGGAGAGGAGATGTGTGTTGTGGTTGTACTTCATCAATGGGTACATCTGGTTGAGGAATATATTGTGTATCTATTTGTAGGTTTTGAATTTCTTCAAGTTCAATTCTTCTATCCTTGCACTTTTCAAAGAAAAACTTTCTCCATGAAAGTGGCATGCCTACCTACAAAAACCTTTTGTTCGGTAGGATGATAGAAGATGTATCCTATACTATTTTTAAGATAACCTATAAAAATACACTTATCTGATCTAACACTTAGCTTGTGTCCAAAATTTCTTTAAACATAAGCTTGACAACCCCATATCTTAAGGTACTTAAGATTTGGCTTCTTACCTCTGCATATCTCATATGAAGTACTAGATACAGATTTTGAAGGTACTCTGTTTAATACTAATACAGCAGTCTCTAGGACAAAACCTCAAAAGGAAATAGAAAGATCCGTAAAGCACATCATGGACCGTACCACATCTAATAAAGTACAATTCCTCCATTCGGCTATACCATTTAACTGTGGCATATACGGAGGTGTCCATTCAGAGAGAATACCCTTTTCTTTAAGATGATTTAAAAACTCACTGGAAGGGTATTCACCTCCTCGATCTGATCGAAGAATTTTAATACTCTTTCCAGTTTGTTTTTCAACCATACTTTAATACTCTTTAAACTTATCAAAGACTTCGGATTTATGTTTCATAAGATACACATATCAAACCTTAATAAATCATCAGTGAATGTGATGAAGTAAGAGTATCCACCTCTAGCTGGAGTTATTATAGGACCACATACATCTGTATGTACAAGTCCTAAAAACTCTTTTGCCTTTTCTCCATGTCCTGTGAATGGAGACTTGGTCATTTTACCCATAAGACAAGATTCACAAGTTTCTAATGATTCAAAATTATAAGGATCAAAGAACTTTTCTTTGTATAACTTGTGTATTCTTGACTCACTAATATGACCTAGTCGGCAATGCCAAAGAACAGTGTTATTTATCTCTTCTCTCTTTTTTTTATTACTTTCATCAATATGAAAAATATTGTCATTAAGAGACAGAACTAGAAGATCATTTTTCATAATGCCATTGCAAAGATGCTTATTAGAAAAGAAATAGAGCAACCATTGCCCTTTTCATTAATCTCAAAACCTTTCTTTAACAACAAAGGAATGAAAATTATATTTCTAATAATCTTGGGCATATAATAATAATTTTCTAAATCCAGGAGCTCTCCCGAAGGCAACTCCAAGTAGTAGGTTCCAACAGCTTCAGCTTGGACGGACTCTCCTCCAGCGCCATAAAGCTCGAAGTCATCTTTCTTCAAACTTCTAATTTTTTGTAGTCCATGCAAAGATTTGCAAATATGAGAACCACAGCCGGTATCCAATACCCATGAATTTGAATTTGAAGAACTTAATGACAAATTGGCATGTAACATAAACATACCTTTTGATGCAACTTTTGCATCCTGCTTTACATTTGCAAGAAAACTCTTGCAATTCCTCTTCTAGTGACCTTTCTTGTCGTAATGAAAACAGGTACCGGGTTTGGAGATTTTCTTTTCTTTCTTTTTCTTATTGATGCTACTCTTAGGGTTCAACCTTTTCTTAGAACCCTTATTGCCTGACTTTTTCCTGGAGGCACCATCTACAAGAAGAATTGGATCCTTCTCTTTCTTGATGTGGCCCTCAGCTGTTTTGAACATATTTAATAGCTCAGGCAAAGAGGTATTCAGTTTGTTCATATGATAGTTCACAAACAAACTGAGAGAATGAATCAGGTGGTGATTGTAGGATCAAATCCTGATTGAGCTCACGGTCCATGGCAAAACCTAACTGACTTAATGTGGTGATCAAGTCTATAACCATAAGAATATGGTTTTGCACTGGAGTTCCTTCATTCATCCTAGCACGGAACAACTGCTGGGATATCTCATATCTAGCAGTCTTGCTTTGTTCTCCATACAACTCTTTTAAATTTAGAAGTACGGATTGAGCGTCTATGCTCTCATGTTGCCTCTGTAGCTCATTATTCATGGAGGCAAGAATGATACATTTGACAGTCAAACTGTCATTTTTCTACATCTTATGTGTGGCAACCTCCTTTTCTATAGCATCATCCCCTAGATCTCCAAGATCAGGAATTTCAAGAATCTAGAAAAATTTTTTCTGAGTGAGTACAATTTTTAAATTCCCCAACCAGTCCATATAGTTTGGACTGGTTGGGGAATCTAGAGGCAACCAAGATGCCTCTTAGTGACAGTGAAGATGCCATTTAATTCAGAATTAATTCTACATATGCAAAGGACAAAACTAATATAAGCAAACCAATCATGATGACATATATACAATTAGACAAGAACTTTATCTAATTGTTACTTCCACTATTTTATCGAATATCATAGCCCTCTCCTATGATAAACGAGAAAAACCTAATTTTTCTTAGTAGGGTTGAGATCTGTGGAGTGATTGGTTATACCCCTATTTGATTTTGATGAGCTCAAAGCATTTGAGTATATTTCAGGTTATACTAATGAATTCAATCTAGTATTTTAGGCAAATATATGTGAATTTATCTTTAAGAGCAACGAGCTTTTGTTCCAAGTCATTTGGCTAAGTGTTGAACTAAATTAAGCCAAAGTCTGAAGCTCGAGTCGACTCTGAAAGAGTGCGAGTCGACTCTAAGTGTTACAGAGGTTTTGGCACAAGCTCGAGTCGACTCCGACTGAGAATAGACAGAAGGACAAAAAGATGAATTTCAGACCCTATAACCGAGTCGACTCCAGAAGGATTCGAGTCGACTCCGATGCTTGCCGAGTCGGCTCCCGACAGTTTCGAGTCGACTCCAAGGAGTAACAGATAGAAAGACAGAGAAGTATTTTTCTGGACCCTGTTACCGAGTCGACTCCAGAAGAATTCGAGTCGACTCCTAAACAAGCAAGAGTCGACTCTCAGAGGAAAGCAGACTGAAAGGCAGAAAACCAAACAAAGTGACTCTATGAACGAGTCGACTCCGAGAATACGAGAGTCGACCCTAAGTCAGCCGAGTCGACTCCAAGATAATTCGAGTCGACTCCGAGGCAGTTCAACTCAAAAGACAGAGGATCAGTTTTCGGGCTCTGAGAGCTGAGTCGACTCCAAGATGATCCGAGTCGACTCGAGAAAGAAATGCAGAAAATAGATCTCTGGAATCCTGAGAACGAGTCGTCTCCAATATGCCAAGTCATCTCCAGATCTTGGCGAGTCGACTCCAGGTTTGGCCCGAGTCGACTCCAGGACGGGACATCACTTTAATTTAAATCCTGAACAGTGGGCGAGTCATCTCCAATAAAGCATGAGTCGACTCTAGCAACAGCCGAGTCGACTCCAGATCGAGCGAGTCGACTCCGACCCCAACGGATAAATTGTCAGGAGGTGCAGACTGTGTAGAACGGCCACAAATCAGTGTCTAACGGCTATTTTTCAAGTGGGACCGTTTAAATAGCCAGATTGAACAGTAGTAGACATCAAGAAAGTTATTCCATCTGTGCATTAAGTGTTTTCCATCTACCAAGAGTCAATTGAGAGAAAAGACAAGAAAAAGAAGGAAGAAACGCATTCAATACATTCCTACAAGTCTTCCCTTCGCATTCAAGGCTCTTCCTCTGACATCAGATCTCAAGTGCACTCAAAGAGGAGACTCAGAGTTCGAGAAGCCCCTTCTTCCTCTTCCAAAATCTGTTTGAGGGCTTCTAACTCTACTCTATTAATATTGATTAATATTTGCTTATAAAGAAGCTTTCCTTGTAACTTTTTCCAAACTGTTTTCTTGCTTGATTCAATCAGAGGATTGAATCAAGGGTTGTAAAGTCTGTTAGTGAGCCAAAGTTAAAACCAACGGTGTAAGGGTTCGATTGTGATCCCGGAAAAACAATCAGGTGGTTCTAGTCGGTGAGCCTGTGAAAACCGACCGAGTTCGTTGTGATCTCGCGAAAACAACAAGTTGGGTTGTGAACTTGTAAAACAACCGGCTGTAATCCAAGGGATTATAGTGAACTCCCAAGTGAAGCTTGGAGAGTGAACGTAGGAGCAAGGGTTAGCTCCGAACCACTATAAATTGGTTTGTGTTTGTATTGGCTGCTGTCCTCTCTCTCTTCATTCACTTCATCTAGTAACTTAACTAGTTTGCTTGCAATAGAATTAGTTAATTACTAATCATAGTTTTTAATTGGTCGAGAATTAATCCAAACCCAATTCACCCCCCCTCTTGGGTTGTCTTCTTGGGCAACAAGTGGTATCAGAGCCGGAGCTCTTATATTAAAAGAGTAAAAGATCAAAATGACAACCCCTTTTGGATCTTCTCTTAGTAAGGGGCAATCCACCAATAGGCCTCCATTCTTCAATGGAACTAACTACACCTATTGTAAGGCTAGAATGAGGATATTTATCCAAGCCCAAGACTATGATGTTTGGAGTATCATAGTTAATGGACTATATATTCCTTCTATCTGTGTAGATAACATTTCTATACCCAAGTTTGAAAAAGATTGGGATGATAGTGATAGAAGGAAGGCACAACTAAATGCCAAAGCAATGATGTACTATTTTGTGCCTTAGACCCTAATGAATTCAATAGAATCTCTACTTGCAATTCTGCAAAAGAGATATGGGATAGACTTGAAGTGACCCACGAGGGGATGAATCAAGTCAAGGAATCCAAAATAAACATGCTAATTCATAAATATGAACTATTTAAAATAGAATCTAATGAAACTATCACTTGCATGTTTACTAGATTTACTGATATTGTCAATGGCCTAAAAAGCCTTGGCAAAAGTTATACTAACAGTGACCTTGTCAGAAAAGTTCTTTGATCTTTACCAAGGTCATGGGAAGCCAAGGTAACGGCGATCCAAGAAGCCAAAGACTTGAACAAGCTGGTACTCGAAGAGCTCCTTGGATCTTTGATGACACATGAGCTCACAATGAAGCAACACAGCGAAAAAGAGTCCTTCCACAAGAAAAAGGTAATTGCCCTTAAGTCTACTTATTCTAACAAGAATTCCTCTTGCAGTAGCAGCAGTGAAGAAGAAGACAATGAGGGAGATGAAGATGAGGCTCTTCTTGTGCGAAAGTTCAGAAGATTCATCAACCGAAAGAAGTCCTTTCATCAGAAGAGAGGTTCCTCAAGTTCCTACAACAAGGACAAAAAGGTAAGGAAAGAAAAAGTGAGGGAATTGGTTGCTATGAATGTAGGAAGCCGGAAGATTTCAGAATCGACTGTTCCTTACTGAAGAAGGGCAGCAAATACAAGAAGAAGAAAGCTCTTGTCTCCACCTTGACAGACTCCGATCAAACTTCATCATCATCGGATGAGGAACAAGAGAAAAAAACAAATTTTTGCTTCATGACAAATGATAATGAGGTAATATCTGAAACACATTTAGATTTTACCTTTGATGAATTGTATGATGCTTCTAATGAACTAATGGATGAATATAAGACAATAAACCTTAAAAATAAAGAATTGAAACTAACTAATCAATCTCACACTCATAAGTACGATAAATTAATTAAGGACAAAGATTCTATCATCAAAGAAAACTTAGAACTTAAAACAAGCAACCAATTACTAACTCAAAAAACTAATACCTTAATTAAAGATAACGAAAGACTAACTAAGGAAGTTTCAGAACTTAAAAACAGTGTTGCCCAGATAGACAACCCAAGAGGGGGGGGGGTGAATTGGGTTTTAAATTAACTTAGCTAATTAAAACTTTGTGGATGATTAACTAAATACTATAGCCAGTTATTTAATTAAAGCTAAGTGCTGTGAGTAATGTGTGGGGAAGAAGATGAGAGACAATGCACTACAAACACAAAGTTTTATAGTGGTTCGGAGCTAACCCTTGCTCCTACGTCCACTCCCCAAGTCTCACTTGGGAATTTCACTATAACCCCCTTGGATTACAGCCGGTTGTTTTGCAAGCTCACAACCGAACTTGTTGTTTTACGAGCTCACAACGAACTCGGTCGGTTTTCCCAGGCTCACCGACTAGAACCAACCCCGATTGTTTTTCCGGGCTCACAATCAAACCCTTACACTCGTTGGTTTTAAACCGGCTCACCAACCAACCTTAATCCCCTTGATTCAATCCCCCGATTGAATCAAGAAAATACACGAGATAGAAGAAAACAGAAGATAGCTTCTCAAAAAGCAGATTTAAAACAATATAATCGTAAAGGAGTTAGAAGCCCTCAAACGCTTTTAAGATGGTGAAGAGGTGTGGCTTCTGGAACTCCGGTCTCCTCTTGAAAGAGTGATCGACTTGAAAGCAGGAGGAGGAAGCTTTGAATGCTGGGAAGATGTTGGTGGAGCAGTAAATGCAGATCTTCCCTTTTTCTCGTTGAAGAGCACTTAGAGAGCTTGAAGACTTGAATGCTAGGAGTGGAATGTGTGTTCTCTCCCTTGCTACAGTCTTCTGTGGCTATTTAAGCCAACCCCCACGGAAACTAGCCGTTACTCTGCTTTTTCTGGCCGTTCTGCACACTCTGCACAGCCTGACAATGTGACCGTTGGTGGGTTGGAGTCGACTCGCGCGATCAGGAGTCGACTCGGCTGTAGCAGGAGTCGACTCGAGCTTTTCCGGAGTCGACTCGGCAACTGTTCCCAGTTTGAATTAAAGTTGCCGTCTTGACTGGGAGTCGACTCGTCTTGACCCGGAGTCGACTCGCCAACTTCTGGCGCTGACCTGGCAATTTTGGAGTCGGCTCATCCTCTGTAGTCCGTGGATCCAAATTTGAATTTTGTCCACTCGAGTCGACTCGACTGTCCTGGGAGTCGACTCGAATCTCAGAGCCCGAACTCCCGATTCTCTGTCTTTTGGCTCATCCAGTCTTGGAGTCGACTCGAACTTTCTTGGAGTCGACTCGGCTCTCAGTTTCCGAAAGTTGGTCTTCTGCCTTTTGACGTGAAGCTTGTCTTGGAGTCGACTCGAGCTGTCTGTGAGTCGACTCGAATCTCAGAGGCAGTAACATGGTCTTCTGTCTGTCGATGGTCGCACAGTCTCGGAGTCGACTCGTGTACTGCGGGAGTCGACTCGAATCTCAGAGTCCATAAAACGCTCTCTGACTTTTTCTTTGTGTACCGCTGGGAGTCGACTCGCGTTCCACTGAAGTCGACTCGAATCTCAGAGTCCATAAAACGCTCTCTGACTTTTTCTGTGTGTACCGCTGGGAGTCGACTCGCATTCCACTGGAGTCGACTCGAATCTCAGACCTGAAAAACTGCTCTTCTGTCCTTCTGTCTGTTTTCAGTCGGAGTCGACTCGTACTGATCAGGAGTCGACTCGAGCTCGTGCCAGTGACCTTGATACGCTTGGAGTCGACTCGTGATACTCGGGAGTCGACTCGAGTCTCAGACATTGGTTCATGCAGACTTCTTAACTTATCCAAAATACTATGAACCAAGTCTAGAAACACTTGGACAGGATTTTCACTGAAACACTCAATTGAATTCATTAGTAATCACAAGATATACTCAATTGCTTTGAGCTCATCAAAATCAAATGGGGTTTTAAACAATCACTCCACAATCTCCCCCTTTTTGATGATGACAAAACTTTGAGTATATGTAAAATGAATTGCTCATAAAACAATGAAGTAAAATCCATAAATGAATTCAAATGTCTGATAATTTAATTTATCCAAGTTTGAAGGGAGTGAAACATTAAATTTCGGAGTTAAAGCTCCCCCTTTCATTTGGAATTGTATAAGCCTTCATATTATGCAATCAATTGTTTGGCTTATATGTCATTAATGTTTTAGCTTGATTAAAATTCAGATTCTCCCCCTCAACATATGCATTCAACTATATTTTGATTTTCTGAATTTCCTCTTCATGCTTTGAAGTTTTTTTTTTTTTTGAACTGAATTTTATCTTTAGAGGGAAAATCTGTCAATTTGTTCTTGAGTAGGATTCAGCTAATCTCCGAATATCCCTTGAATAGATTCTGAAGATTACTCCATTAGGAGCCCCAAAAGAGAGATAATGAGCCTCGAGGTACCGAATCCACTTAGAACAAATTTATGTGTGTTTTTAAGAGTTTATCGTTTTATTTATTTCCATTGATTTCTTTTACATATTTTTTTAATATTTCTCCCCTTTTACATATTTTATACTTACACATTTCTCCCCCTTTTTGTCATCATACCAAAAAGGAAGTAATCACACACAATCAATGGCACAAATGGCACAGTCAATCATCAAATGGCACAGAAATGAAGATAAGATGTCTACTCATTGTATTGATATGAAGGTGAATACATTTGAGCATACAATAGGTAAAGCAAGAACAATACAAAAGAAGACAAAACACAACTCAAAATCATCTATGACCTCCTCGAGGATGTGGCTCCCCCTCTCGAGGATACATCTCCTCCTCTGGAGGATGTGGCTCCCCCTCTCGAGGATACATCTCCTCCTCTGGAGGATGTAGCTCCTCCTCTCGAGGATGTGACTCCTCCTCTCAATTGGCTCTGCTCCATGAGGAGGGCGACTGCCTCTGTAACATGGCCCAGCTGCGTGATAATAGACGTGGTGGCTCTGCTATGTGTAGTGGAGAGCTCAGTCACCGATGTCTGAAGCCCAGTCACCGAGGTCTGAAGTGCATCCAGCTTGTCGATGAGCACATTCGACAAGCGCTCGGCCCCCTCGGTGGTGGTGTGCATGTCACGGCGGATGTCATCCCGCATCCTCCTCGTGGTGCTCGTGACCTCGCTCATGCTGTGGAACTGGGCCTGCACCAGGGTCCTAATGTTGTAGATCTCCTGCCGCACCTCAGCCGTCATGTCTGTCACGGCTGTCAAAGATGGGACCAATGCTGAGGATGGAGTGGGTGCAGGAGTGGGAGCTGGCACGGAACCTCGGAACTCCCGGAGCAGCTCGTCCCTCAAATCTCGGACGATCTCCTGCCGCAGCTCCTGGAGCTGCTCTGGATCAATACGGACCTCCATAGATGGTGGAGCTGAGGAGGAAGGTCCGGCAGAGGTGGTAGGAGCAGGAGGAGTGGATGGAAGGTCTGGATGGTCTGGGAACTCTGGGTAGTCAGAATCTGGCTCAGGACTGGGTGATGGTCTGGTGGTCTGAGCGGTGAGAGAGGACTTCCTAACCCAGATCCCTTCTCTCTTCCGAAATCCCATCCTGTGCATGGTCCCCGTACCCAAGCGATCAGTCCATCGCAAGGCACGAGAGGGTTCCTTCTCAGGAATGGAAATTTCGTACTGCCTAAAGAGAAGAGTGAATATCATTCCGTATGGGAGGGAGAGCCTAGGTCTATCCAGGGGCTCACACATATACCTATAAATGAGCTTGGGGAAGTTGACCGGGGTGTCCTGAAGAATGTAAGACATAATAGCTAGGTCCCTCTCATTCACAAAATCAAATCTCCCTGTCTTAGGGAAGATGGACCTGGACAAAATGCTCAAAAGGATTCTCACTTCAATAGGAAGTGAGCTAGCAGATACCTCATCTAGGGGAGACTGAGGTGGATGCCCTAAGACGATCGTAAGGGCCTCAAATCTATCCTCAGGATGTGCAGGAGCCACCCCTACTAATGCAAAGGTGGAGGATATGGGCAATGAGGTCCTCTGTGACACGCAATGGGACACCTAATACCGTGCCCTCAATACCTCCATCTCTCCGATGGACGGTACTGTAGAACTCTTGAACTAGGCCAGGATAGGTGGGAAGGTCCAAGGTGAGGAAGTACTCTAGACCCTGGGCTCTAAGCCTATCGCCTATGGTGAATCCTTCCCGGGAGAGATAGTCGAAAGTGACATACCTCCCGGAGGTGACGGCCTTCCCGGCCAACGGCCTAACATGAACCACCCTAGGCGGGGAACGATCCGGAGGAGGTTGCCTTGCGGGATCGTGCCGCGCCTTGGAGCGCCGCTCGGGACCGGCCTCGGGACGGGACCTCTTCCTAACGACTCCCTTGCGAGGCATCTTGACCTAAACGAGATGAAAACCTAGAGAACGAAGATGGATCGATAGAGGTAGCTCGGGACTGACCTGAAAAGACCTAGGAACGGACGGAAACTCAATGTCCGGCGAAGAATCGACGGAAAAAGGGCTTGGAGACGATCGAGGATGACCTAGGAGTCGGCTCTAGGGCTTTGTGAACAGTGGCGGCTTGAGAAAAAGTGTTTGCGAAACGACAAACCTAGCGTTAAAAAGTCGGATCCCGACTGCGAGTCGACTCCCCTGAGTCGCGAGTCGACTCGACCTCGAGTCGACTCCAGAAAATGCGCGAGTCGACTCTCCTTATGCGCCTGTAGACTTCGAGTCGACTCCCGACAATGTGCGAGTCGACTCCCCCTCAGCTGCCAACTTTGCGAGTCGACTCCCCCAAATGCGCGAGTCGACTCCCCCTTAGGAGCCGGCTCTGAAACTTACTCGAGTCGTCTCTAACCTTAGCACGCACTTAAAAATCATGCTATAACCGTGCCAAATGAGGGAAAATCACCTAGTTGGGATCTGATTTGATGATCATTGAATAGAAACTCTATTTTAACCTCATTTTAACCATCAAAATCAATTAATCTAGTGGAAACTCCCACTAGGATGGGTCAATCACTCCTAATCCCCTCCTAAGTACACTGAACCTCTCTTCACTTAGGGGTTTTGTGAAAATATCTGCTAATTGATTATCAGTACAAACAAATTGGAGAGTCACATCACCATTCAATACATGATCTCTTATGAAGTGATGTCTTATCTCAATGTGTTTAGTTCTTGAGTGTTGAATTGGATTTTTAGTTAGGTTTATGGCACTTGTATTATCACAATTAATGGGGATTTTATCTTGTTTAATGCCATAATCTTCTAATTGTTGTTTAATCCACAAGATTTGAGCACAACAACTCCCGGCTGCAACATATTCAGCTTCTGCAGTGGATAATGCAACCGAGTTTTGTTTCTTGCTAAACCATGAGATTAGGTTTTCTCCTATAAATTGACAAGACCCGCTGGTACTTTTTCTATCAAGCTTACATCCAGCGAAGTCTGAATCTGTGTACCCTATTAAGTTTAGGCTAGATTCTTTAGAGTACCACAGCCCTATGTTCTTAGTTCCTATTAAGTATTTAAAGATTCTCTTAACTGCAGCTAGGTGTGATTCTTTAGGATTAGCCTGATATCTAGCACACATGCACACACTAAATATAATATCAGGCCTACTTGCAGTAAGATACAGTAAAGAACCTATCATACCTCTATAAAGTTTTTGATCTACAGATTTACCTGATTCATCTTGGTCTAACTTACATGATGAGCTCATGGGGGTGCTGATTGACTTGTTTCCCTCCATATCGAACTTCTTGAGCATCTCCTTGATATATTTGGCTTGATTGATGAAGATGCCTCCTTCAGATTGTTTGATTTGAAGCCCGAGGAAGTAGTTCAGCTCTCCCATCATGCTCATCTCAAACTCACTCTGCATCAAATCAGCAAATTCCTCGCAGAGGCGATTGTTAGTAGCACCGAAAATGATATCATCAACATAAATCTGTACTAATAACATATCCTTATTTTTCTTTTTCAGAAATAATGTTGTATCTACATTTCCCCTAGAGAATCCATGTTCTAATAGAAATTTACTAAGTCTCTCATACCATGCTCTAGGTGCTTGTTTTAGACCATAAAGTGCTTTGTTCAGTTTATACACATGATTGGGGTATTGATGATTTTCAAAACCAGGAGGTTGTTCCACATATACCTCCTCATTAATAAACCCATTTAGAAAAGCACTTTTTACATCCATTTGATATAGCTTGAAGTCCTTAGAGCATGCATATGCTAATAATAGTCTAATAGCCTCAAGTCTAGCTACGGGAGCAAAGGTTTCATCAAAGTCTATACCTTCTTCTTGATTATAACCCTTTGCTACTAGTCTAGCCTTATTCCTTATAACAATTCCATTTTCATCTAGCTTATTTTTATATATCCATTTTGTACCTATAATTGGATATTCAGAAGGTCTCTCTACTAGATCCCACACTTTATTTCTAGTAAATTGGTTTAGTTCTTCTTGCATTGCATTTATCCAATTTACATCATTTTCGGCTTCTTCTATATGTTTGGGCTCAAAGTGTGAAACAAAAGCTAGATGGTTATTCAAATTTCTAAGGGATGCTCTAGTCCTAACGGGTTGGGATGGATCATCTAGAATTAGTTCCTTAGGATGCCCATGAGCATACCTCCAAGCTTTAGTTAGCCCATGATCCACTATAGGCTCTTGGTTTGATGATTCTCCTTCAATCAACTTTTGATTATCATCTTGTAATCCCATCTCATCTATCTTTTCTTCAAGTATTTCAATATCATCATCAAAATTAACCTTCTTACTAGATGAGATGTCACTAGAGTCATCAAAAACAACATGTATAGATTCTTCTATAACTAGGGTTCTTTTATTAAAGATTCTATAGGCTTTACTAGTTGTAGAATAACCTAGGAATATTCCTTCATCAGATTTTGGATCAAATTTTCCTAGATTATCTTTCCCATTATTATGTACAAAACACCTACATCCGAAAACATGAAAATAGTTAACCTTTGGTTTTCTGTTTTTCCACAGTTCATATGGTGTTTTCTTTATGATGGGTCTTAATAGAACTCTATTTAATACATGGCAAGAAGTATTAATGGCTTCTCCCCAAAAGTACTTAGGGAGGTTACTTTCACATAACATCGTTCTAGCCATTTCCTCTAGGGTTCTATTTTTTCTTTCCACAACTCCATTTTGTTGTGGTGTCCTAGGTGCTGAGAAATTATGGGTTATCCCCTTTTTATTACAAAATTCATCAAATAATTGATTTTCGAATTCAGTACCATGGTCACTTCTAATAGCTATAACTGAGGACTCTCTAGCATTTGTTACTTCCTTATGGAACTTCTTAAACATAGAAAATGCTTGATCCTTATGCGCTAGAAACATGACCCATGTATACCTAGAGTAATCATCTACTATAACTAGACCATATTTATTTCCACCTAGGCTTGTTGTTCTAGTTGGACCAAATAGGTCCATGTGTAGTAATTCTAGAGGCCTAGAAGTAGAGACACATTTTATGGATTTAAAAGAGTTTCTAGATTGTTTGCCAAATTGACATGCTTCACATATTTTGTTCTTTTCAAATTTTAATTTTGGCAAACCTATCACGGAGTCTCTTTTAACTAGTTTAGTTATTGTGTCCATGCTTGCATGACCTAACTTACGGTGCCATAACCAACTAGCATCATTTTCTTTAGTTTCATTAACAACTAGACATTGGTTATGTTTTGTAAGGTCTTCTAGATCTACCACATATACATTTCCACGTCTCATCCCTTTAAAAACTAAACTATTATCATTAGTATTTGTTATAATGCACAGTGATGGTTTAAACATAACATCATATCCTTTGTCACATAATTGACTAATGCTTAACAAGTTATGCTTAAGACCATCAACATATCTAACATTATCTATAAAAGTAGAAGGGGTGATTTGAACTTTACCAATACCAATGATGTGACCTTGGTTGTTGTCTCCAAACGTCACAGCACCTCCCTTCTTAGCTTCAAGGGTGAAAAATTGGTCTTTATCACCCGTCATGTGCCTTGAGCAGCCACTATCCAAATACCAGCAATTTTTGTTGACCTTGGCTGCAAGACACTCCTACACAAGCAAATCATGTCATCTTAGGTACCCAAGTTTTCTTGGGTCCTTCATGGTTAGTCAAGTTTGTTCCTTTTGGAACCCATACCCTTTTAATTTTACTTTTAGTTTTACTTTTCCTAAAATTACATACATTTGCTTTATGGCCTACTGTACCGCAACAAAAGCAGGTTATTTTCTTAGTTTTTGTTTTCCCAGCTTTAACAAAGAAGTTACTAAGAAGTTTTTGCTTATTCCTTGGTTTATATCCTAAACCGGCTTTATTAAACACTGCACGTTGACTATTTAGTATCATGTTTAATTTTTCAGAACTATAGGTAAATCTTTCAACTAAGGGTTTGTATTTGTTAAGTTCTTTAGTTAGTGTCTGATTTTCGGCTTTTAGATCATTAAGTTCTTTAGTAAGATCCTTATCTAAGGTTTGTTTATATTTTTTAAGTTCTGAAAATTCCTTAGTTAGTTTTTCATTTTCTTTAGTTAAGGTGTTGGTCTTTTGAGTTAAAAGTTGGTTGCTTGTTTTAAGTTCTATATTTTCTTTGGTGATTAAATCCTTATCCTTAACTAATTTATCGTATTTATGTAGGTATGATTGATTAGTTATTTTCAGTTCTTTATTCTTAAGATTTATAGCCTTATATTCTACCATTAATTCATTAAATGCATCATAAAGTTCATCAAATGAAAAATCATAGTGCGTATCGGAAGTTACCTCATTTTCGTTGGCCATGAAACAAAAATTGGCCTTCTCTTCTTGTTCTTCATCCGATGATGAAGATGATGCGTCGGAGTCCGATAGGGTGGTGACAAGGGCTTTCTTCTTCTTCTTGTACTTGCTGCTCTTCTTTAGTAAGGGACACTCAGCTCGGATGTGTCCCGGCTTTTTGCACTCATAGCAGCCGGTCCCCTCACTTTCTCTTTCCTTACCTTTGTCCTTGCGGTAGGAATTTGAGGGGCCTCTCCTTTGATGATAGGACTTCTTGTGGTTGATGAATTTCTTGAACTTGCGCACAAGAAGAGCCTCACCACCATCTTCCTCATCTTCTTCTTCTTCACTGCTGCTGCTGCAAGACAAGTCCTTGTTAGAAGAAGTAGATTTTAAAGCTATTATCTTTTTCTTATGGGAGGACTCTTCCTCGTTGTGTTGTTTCATGGTAAGCTCATGCGTCATAAGGGATCCAAGGAGCTCTTCAAGTGGAAGCTTGTTCAAGTCTTTAGCTTCTTGGATTGCCGTCACTTTAGCTTCCCACGACCTTGGTAGACACCGAAGGATTTTCCTGACAAGTTCACTGTTAGTATAGTTCTTGCCAAGGCTTTTTAGTCCATTGACAATATCAGTAAACCTAGTGAACATGCATGTAATTGTTTCGTTAGAGTCCATTTTAAATAGTTCATATTTATGAACCAAAATATTTATTTTGGACTCTTTCACTTGATTCGTGCTCTCATGGGTCACTTCAAGTCTGTCCCAAATCTCTTTTGCAGAATTGCAAGTAGAGACCCTATTGAATTCATTACGGTCTAAGGCACAATAGAAGACATTCATTGCTTTAGAGTTTAATTGTGCCTTCCTCATGTCATGTTCATCCCAGTCCATTTCAAGTTTAGGTACCTTAACACCATCTACGTATATGGATGGGATGTATGGCCCATTTACTACAATGGACCACATCTCATAGTCTTGGGCTTGGATGAATATTCTCATCCTAGCCTTCCAGTATGAGTAGTCAGATCCATTGAAGAAAGGGGGTCTTTGGGTGGACTGACCCTCAATGTGAGAAGATCCAAATGGGGTTGTCATTTTGATCTTTTAACTCTTGAGTGGAAGAGTTTTTGGCTCTGATACCACTTGTTGCCCAGATAGACAACCCAAGAGGGGGGGGGGTGAATTGGGTTTTTAAATTAACTTAGCTAATTAAAACTTTGTGGATGATTAACTAAATACTATAGCCAGTTATTTAATTAAAGCTAAGTGCTGTGAGTAATGTGTGGGGAAGAAGATGAGAGACAATGCACTACAAACACAAAGTTTTATAGTGGTTCGGAGCTAACCCTTGCTCCTACGTCCACTCCCCAAGTCTCACTTGGGAATTTCACTATAACCCCCTTGGATTACAGCCGGTTGTTTTGCAAGCTCACAACCGAACTTGTTGTTTTACGAGCTCACAACGAACTCGGTCGATTTTCCCAGGCTCACCGACTAGAACCAACCCCGATTGTTTTCTCGGGCTCACAATCAAACCCTTACACTCGTTGGTTTTAAACCGGCTCACCAACCAACCTTAATCCCCTTGATTCAATCCCCCGATTGAATCAAGTAAATACACGAGATAGAAGAAAACAGAAGATAGCTTCTCAAAAAGCAGATTTAAAACAATATAATCGTAAAGGAGTTAGAAGCCCTCAAACGCTTTTAAGATGGTGAAGAGGTGTGGCTTCTGGAACTCCGGTCTCCTCTTGAAAGAGTGATCGACTTGAAAGCAGGAGGAGGAAGCTTTGAATGCTGGGAAGATGTTGGTGGAGCAGTAAATGCAGATCTTCCCTTTTTCTCGTTGAAGAGCACTTAGAGAGCTTGAAGACTTGAATGCTAGGAGTGGAATGTGTGTTCTCTCCCTTGCTACAGTCTTCTGTGGCTATTTAAGCCAACCCCCACGGAAACTAGCCGTTACTCTGCTTTTTCTGGCCGTTCTGCACACTCTGCGCAGCCTGACAATGTGACCGTTGGTGGGTTGGAGTCGACTCGCGCGATCAGGAGTCGACTCGGCTGTAGCAGGAGTCGACTCGAGCTTTTCCGGAGTCGACTCGGCAACTGTTCCCAGTTTGAATTAAAGTTGCCGTCTTGACTGGGAGTCGACTCGTCTTGACCCGGAGTCGACTCGCCAACTTCTGGCGCTGACCTGGCAATTTTGGAGTCGGCTCATCCTCTGTAGTCCGTGGATCCAAATTTGAATTTTGTCCACTCGAGTCGACTCGACTGTCCTGGGAGTCGACTCGAATCTCAGAGCCCGAACTCCCGATTCTCTATCTTTTGGCTCATCCAGTCTTGGAGTCGACTCGAACTTTCTTGGAGTCGACTCGGCTCTCAGTTTCCGAAAGTTGGTCTTCTGCCTTTTGACGTGAAGCTTGTCTTGGAGTCGACTCGAGCTGTCTGTGAGTCGACTCGAATCTCAGAGGCAGTAACATGGTCTTCTGTCTGTCGATGGTCGCACAGTCTCGGAGTCGACTCGCGTACTGCGGGAGTCGACTCGAATCTCAGAGTCCATAAAACGCTCTCTGACTTTTTCTTTGTGTACCGCTGGGAGTCGACTCGCGTTCCACTGGAGTCGACTCGAATCTCAGAGTCCATAAAACGCTCTCTGACTTTTTCTGTGTGTACCGCTGGGAGTCGACTCGCATTCCACTGGAGTCGACTCGAATCTCAGACCTGAAAAACTGCTCTTCTGTCCTTCTGTCTGTTTTCAGTCGGAGTCGACTCGTACTGATCAGGAGTCGACTCGAGCTCGTGCCAGTGACCTTGATACGCTTGGAGTCGACTCGTGATACTCGGGAGTCGACTCGAGTCTCAGACATTGGTTCATGCAGACTTCTTAACTTATCCAAAATACTATGAACCAAGTCTAGAAACACTTGGACAGGATTTTCACTGAAACACTCAATTGAATTCATTAGTAATCACAAGATATACTCAATTGCTTTGAGCTCATCAAAATCAAATGGGGTTTTAAACAATCACTCCACAAACAGTAACCAAACTATAAAAGATAATCTTACAAAAGACTTAAACTTACTAAAAACAGAAAAACTGAAGTTAACAAAAGAACTTGAAAAATACAAACCTATTGTAGAAAAGTTTACATATAGTTCTGAAAAATTGAAGATGATCCTTAATAATCAACGAGCTGTGTTTAATAGAGCTGGTTTATGGTATAAGCCTAAGAATAAGCAAAAGTTTCTTACAAACTTTTTTGTAAAAGCTGGAAAAAGTAAAACTAAAAATATAACATGTTTTTGCAGTGGAAAAGTAGGACATAAAGCTAATGTGTGTGACCATAGGAAAATAGAAGCTAAAAGAAAAATTAAAAAGGTTTGGATTCCAAAAGGAACCAACATTACTAACCTTGAAGGACCCAAGAAAACTTGGGTACCTAAAATTATATGATTTCCTTATGTAGGAGTGTCTTGCAGCCAAGGTCGACAAAAACTGTTGGTACTTGGATAGTGGCTGCTCAAGACACATGACGGGTGACAAGGAGCAATTCTTCACCCTAGAGCCTAAAAAGGGAGGTGCTGTGACTTTTGGAGACGATAACCAAGGTCACATCGTTGGCATAGGTAAAGTACAAATTACCTCTTCAACCTTCGTTGATAATATACGATTTGCAGATGGTCTTAAGCATAACTTACTTAGCGTTAGTCAATTATGTGATAGAGGTTTTGATGTTCTGTTTAAGCCATCTCTATGCATCATAACCAACTCAATTGACAATAGCTTAGTATTCAAAGAAATAAGACGTGGCAATGTTGGTTAGATCTTGAAGATCTCGCCAATAATAGCCGTTGCCTAGTAGCTAGTGATTCTAAAGTCAATGATGCAAGTTGGTTATGGCACCGTAAATTAGGTCATGCAAGTATTGATACAATATCAAAATTAGTTAAAAGAGATTCTGTGATTGGTTTGCCAAAACTAAAATTTGAGAAAAACAAAATTTGTGAAGCATGTCAACATGGCAAACAATCTAGAAGTTCCTTTAAATCCATAAATTGTGTCTCTACTGCTAGACCCCTTAAACTACTTCACATGGATCTTTTTGGACCAACTAGAACCACAAGCCTTGGTGGAAACAAGTATGGTCTTGTCATTGTAGATGATTTTTCTAGACACACATGGGTCATGTTTTTAGCTTATAAAGATGAAGCATTTTTAGTATTTAAGAAATTTCATAAGAAAGTTACTAATTCAAGAAATGCTTCAGCTATAGCTATTAGGAGTGATCATGGAACGAAATTTGTAAATCATCTATTTGATGAATTTTGTAGTAAAAAGGGAATAACTCATAATTTCTCTGCACCTAGGACACCACAACAAAATGGAGTTGTAGAAAGAAAGAATAGAACCCTAGAGGAAATGGCTAGAACCATGTTGTGTGAAAGTAACCTCCCTAAGTATTTTTGGGAAGAAGCCATTAACACATTATGTCATATATTAAATAGAGTTTTATTGAGACCAATTATAAAGAAAACACCTTATGAACTTTGGAGAGATAGAAAGCTCAAAGTAAACTATTTTCATATTTTTGGGTGTAGGTGTTTCATTCATAATAATGGCAAAGATAACTTAGGCAAATTTGATTCCAAATATGATGAAGGTATCTTTTTGGGATATTCTACATCAAGTAAAGCTTATAGAGTCTTCAACAAAAGAACCATTGTTATTGAAGAGTCTATACATGTTGTTTTTGATGATACTAATGATGTCTCTTCTAGCAAGAGAGTAGCTCTTGATGATGATACAGGGATATTTGAGGAAAAGATGAATGATATGACATTACAAGAAAATAAACCGAAACAGATTAGAGATACATCAACAAACCAAGAGGTAATTGTTGATCATGGGCTTACTAAGGCTTGGAGGTATGCTCATAGCCATCCTAAAGAATTAATCTTACATGATCCATCTCAACCTGTTAGAACTAGAGTCTCTCTTATGAACTTAAATAATCATCTTGCATTTGTTTCACATTTAGAACCAAAAAACATAGAAGAAGCTGAAAGTGATGTAAATTGGATAAATGCTATGCAAGAGAAACTTAACCAATTTACAAGAAATAAAGTATGGAACTTAGTTGAAAGACCCACTGAATACTTAATAATAGGAACTAAATGGATATACAAAAATAAACTTGATGAAAATGAAATTATGATTAGGAACAAGGCTAAACTAGTAGCAAAGGGCTATAATCAAGAAGAAGGTATAGATTTTGATGAGACTTTTGCTCCTGTAGCTAGACTTGAGGCAATTAGATTGTTACTAGCATTTGCATGCAATAAAGATTTCAAATTATTCCAAATGGATGTAAAAAGTGCCTTCTTGAATGGGTATATTAATGAGGAAGTTTATGTAAAATAACCTCCTGGTTTTGAGAATCATCAATACCCCAATCATGTTTATAAACTAAACAAAGCACTTTATGGTCTAAAACAAGCTCCTAGAGCGTGGTATGAAAGACTTAGCAAATTTCTATTAGACCATGAATTTTCTAGAGGAAATGTTGATGCAACTCTATTTTTGATAAAGGAAAGCAAAAATATGTTGGTAGTGCAGATTTATGTAGATGATATTATTTTCGGTGCTACTAATAATCGCCTTTGCAGAGAGTTTGCTGAGTTAATGCAGAGCGAATTTGAGATGAGCATGATGGAAGAATTGAACTACTTTCTCGGACTTCAAATCAAACAATCCAAGGAAGAAATTTTCATCAATCAAGCTAAATACATCAAGAAAATGCTAAAGAAGTTTGATATGAATGGAAATAAGTCAATTGGCACCTCCATGAGCTCATCATGCAAACTAGACAAAGATGAGTCAGATAAATCAGTAGATCAAAAGCTGTATAGAGGTATGATAGGATCTTTACTATATCTTACAGCAAGTAGACCTGATATTATGTTTAGTGTATGCATATGTGCTAGATATCAATCTAATCCTAAGGAATCACACCTAATTGCAGTTAAGAGAATTTTTAAATATTTCATAGGAACAAAAAACATAGGTCTATGGTACTCTAAAGAATCAAGCATAAATTTAATAGGGTACACTGATTCAGACTTCGCTGGTTGTAAACTTGATAGAAAAAGCACCAGCGGATCTTGTCAATTTTTAGGAGAAAACCTATTTCATGGTTTAGCAAGAAATAAAACTCGGTTGCACTATCTACGGCTGAAGCCGAATATGTTGCTGTCGGGAGTTGTTGTGCTCAAATTTTATAGATCAAGCAACAAATTGAAGATTATGGCATTAAACAAAATAAGATTTTCATAAATTGTGATAATACAAATGCCATAAATCTAACTAAAAATCCAATTCAACACTCAAGAACTAAACATATTGAGATAAGACATCACTTCATAAGAGATCGTGTGTTAAATGGTGATGTAATGCTTGAATTTGTTTGCACTGATGATCAACTTGCTGATATCTTCACAAAACCCTTGAGTGAAGATCGATTTTGTATTCTTAGAAGAGGGTTAGGAGTGATTGATCCATTATTGCGATACTTCCCTCTAATTGATTGATTTTGATGATTAGCTTATGTTAGACATAGGATTTCTTATCTATGGTCATCAAATCAGTTCTTAAATCTTAGATATTTCCATAACTCTCTCTTTTGGCACGGTAATAACAAGTTTTTTGGTTATGTACCAGAGTTCGAGTCGACTCAAATAGATTTTAGAGTCGGCTCGTGGGCGAGTCGACTCACGCATATTTAATAGTCGACTCGAGGTCGAGTCGACTCGCGACTTACCGGAGTCGACTCGAGGTCGGAAATCCGATTTTTAACCCTAATTGAAACGTTTATTCCTCACTTCTATTCTCGGCCGCCACTGTTCCAAAACCCTAGAGTCATCTCTGACCCGTTCTAGGTCCTCTCCCTCGAGTTTTCTTCCATTTCTCTTGTCCATCCCTCGGTTTTTAGGTCAAAATACCTAGGAAAGCCGTTGTCTCGAGCCAGAAGAGACCTCTCTCCGCGAGCAGCGCCGAGCGACGGTCCAAGGCACGGAACGAACCCGTGAGGCCACTGAAGGAAAAATATCCCGCAAAATCCGATAAAATCGGATGCCAGGTCAGAAAATCAGTTTTAAAATTTTATCTATTTATTTATAACAGGTATAAATAAATAACATAACTATATTATGTTTACCATACCTCGATCCCGCAGCGGAAGATGGTCAAGGTACTCAGGAACAGAATCTGGTTCAGGGACAAGTGCTGGATCAGATATTGGATCAGATGCTAGATCTGGTACTGGATCGGGAACTGGATCTAGAACTGGATCTGGTGCCGGATCTGGTACTGATGGATCTGGTGCTATGCGAGGCCCGGATGTATGGACCCTCTACTTCACACGCACGCCAAGAAATGCAGGAAGGTAGGATGATGTCTGTATAGTGCAAAAACCCTTTTGCAAATAAACCCCTGGAAGAAAAGAATTTCAAAAATTCTTTCTTCCCTTTTTCTTTTTCTTTCTTTTCCTCTTTCTTCCCATTTCCTTTTTCTCTCTTTTACAGGCTACTCAAAAGATCATGAATCTCCCCTCTCCCCAGATAAAATCTCTAGCTCAGAATGAAGAGAAAGCTAGCCTATTTATAGGCAAAGACAAGGCTGAACCAGGGAAGAGAAAACACCAAAAGGGAAGAGTGAACGCCAAACGTTTCATGATTTTATTGAATTTTTTGAACCGTTTGATTTCAATTAAATCAGTCCTATATTAAAGAGGTTTCAAAACCGAAGAGACACGTCTCTTCGGATCTTCAAATGGTAGCCGAAAGAGGGAAGATCAAGCGGCCTTCGATGTGTTCGGAAGAAGAAGAAGAACGCGGTCCACGGGAGAAGGTTTGCAGAAAAAAAATGGTCCACTGGACCGAGGAAGAAACCAGAACCAAAAACGTGTCATTCAAATAGAGGGGCAAACAAGTAAATTTCCAAATCAAATTTGACTTTTCTTAAATGGGTTAATTCAAATGGGCTGAATCAAATGGGCTTGGGTCCATTATTGGTTCTAAACCAAATTGAAGACCAATTTGAAAGATTTTGGATCCGAAAAAATTCCACATGAATCTGATTCATGTGAACTCCAATTAGTTCAATTTTCAGATCAATCCGAGTCACACTTGAACTAGAATAAATATGGAATAAATTCTAATAAAATCATCATTAAGCCCAATTACATTCATTTGAATCCAATTCAAAAACAAACTCAACAAATGAGTCCAAATCAATTTCAATTATATTAATTGAAACTTGATTAAGCCAGAATACAGACATAATTAAATACACATCCATGAAATTCAGTATGTACCTCATGTTCAGTGCTAGCTGAACATAGACAAAACCAAATCTCAAATGACCCACAATTTAATTCTCAATTAAATTGGATCAAGTCCTTCCTACTTAACTTGACTTATGTGCGTGACTCCGATAGGTTCGAACACTAAGCCGGTAGTACATGAACCACTCCATGCACTAATCGAGGTGACCATCTAGCAATGATACCCGATGTCCGGATAGGTCAAATATGCAAAGCAACATTCAAAAACCCATTCATATGGTTACCGCATAATTCATCCTTTTGACCAACGATGCTCAAGATGACCTAAAGTGAACTGTCACACTTTGGTCCGGTTATCCATATTGTATTTCAATTAATTAAATTCGAGTGACCAATCACTTGGTTTACCCTGGCCAAGGTTTTACTAAATTGAAACACAGCGAAACATCAACTCCTATAATCTGGAGCAGTCAATCCCTTCTTGACTCATACACAGACTTCGCGAGTACTTGACTGCACCCAGCAACTTTTCAATATCTGAATTAGAAATTCAGATCGTTCAGTGCCAAAGTACAGTGAGTTGCTTGCAAGTCACCGTGATAGTCTCAGATCTAAGGGATACTTATGCCCATATGCTTTGTGAGCTAACTCCTGACAGTGGAGTGCTCAACAGGTGAGTCACTGTTCAGCGACGATGTACTCCTACATCTCACCTATATGCCATACCAGTGTCTCCACACTCCTTGGTTAAGAGGACAACCAACTAAATGGCATACAACGACCTATACTTGACATAGCTATTGTCCAATTAATAGCTTGTCAATCGGTCGCGAACCAATTTAAGGACTAAATGATAAAACCTCCTTTATCCACTAAATTAGTCCTAAGGACTTCATCACAATACATAGGAGTTCCTATTTAAAGATGCAACACTTGTGATGAAAAGAATAGCAGAATAGATTTTATTATTCATTAAATAAAACATATACATTATTCTTACAATAAAAATTGGCTTTGGGACACAATTCCCAACAACTCCCACTTGAACTAAAGCCAATTTGTACAGTATCTAATACCCATCTTCGATTTGTGATAATCGAACTCCTTTACAGAAAGGGCTTTAGTGAATGGGTCAGCTAGGTTCTCCTTTCCATCGATCTTTTGAAGATTGACGTCACCTCGTTCCACGATTTCTCGTACAAGGTGGTAGCGACGCAGAATGTGCTTGGTTCTATGGTGGGACTTTGGCTCCTTTGCTTGTGCAATGGCTCCAGTATTGTCACAATACAAAAGAACTGGACCGATGATTGAGGGAGCAACACCAAGTTGATTTACAAACTTCTTGATCCAAACAGCTTCCTTTGCCGCATCTGATGCAGCAACATACTCTGCTTCGCATACAGAATCGGCTACTGAATGCTGCTTGGAACTTTTCCAGCAGACTGCTCCTCCATTCAGGGTAAACACAAATCCTGACATACTCTTACTGTCATCATGGTCTGACTGAAAACTAGAGTCTGTAAACCCCACAAGTTTTAAGTCAGATTCTCCATAGATTAACCATTGGTCCTTAGTATTTCTTAAATACTTAAGGATGGTTTTCACCACCTTCCAATGGTTCTCATCCGGATCAGACTAATACCTACTCGCTACTGCTAGTGAGTAAGCAACATCCGGTCTTGTACATGTCATGGCGTACATAATAGAACCTACTGCAGAAGCATATGGGATTCTACTCATACGCTCTCTTTCTTCGAAAGTTGTCGGACAATCTTTCTTAGAGAGAGAAATTTCTTGGCCTATCGGAAGATAGCCCTTCTTGGAATGCTCCATGTTGAACCGCTTCAACATAGTGTCGATGTACGTGGATTGGGACAATCCAAGCAACCTCTTAGATCTATCTCTATAGATTTTCATCCCTAGGATGTAGGATGCTTCTCCCAGATCCTTCATGGAGAACTGTGATGACAGCCAGAGTTTCACATTTTGTAATGCAGGAATGTCATTCCCAATTAAGAGAATGTCATCCACATACAACACAAGAAATGTGATCACTGAACCGTTAACCCACTTGTAGACACAAGGTTCTTCTTCGTTCTTAACGAAGCCATATGTTTTGATAGTTTTATCGAAACGTATGTTCCAACTTCGAGAAGCTTGCTTAAGTCCATAAATGGACTTTTGTAGCTTGCATACTTTGGACTCGTCTATGGATGTGAAACCCTCAGGTTGTATCATATACACCTCTTCTTCCAGCTCTCTATTTAGAAAAGTTGTTTTCACATCCATTTGCCAGATTTCATAATCCATATATGCTGCTATAGCTAGCATGATCCGAATAGATTTTAGCATTGCCACAGGAGAAAAAGTTTCGTCATAATCGATACCATAACGTTGACGATATCCCTTGGCAACCAGACGGGCTTTATAGGTCTCCACCTTTCCGTCTGCGCCTCTCTTTCTTTTGAAGATCCATTTGCACCCTATGGGTTTTATCCCTTCGGGTGGATCAACTAGTGTCCATACACTATTGATTTCCATGGACTCCATTTCGGATATCATGGCATTAAACCACAACTCAGAGTCGGACCTCTGCATAGCATCCATATAGGTGATCGGATCCTTATTGTTCTCATCGAGCTCAATAGGATCCGCGTCATGGACCAAGAAACCGTAGTATCTATCCACTTGACGCGGTACTCTACCGGATCGCCTTAATGGTGCTTCTACATTGGGCTCCGGGTTTGATCTAATCAAAACCGATTCTGTGGGTTCAGTAGATTGTGTTAAATCTTCCACCTGCTGAACTTCACTAAGTTCAACCTTAGAGGCAACAATTCCTTCACCAAGGAATTCCTTTTCCAAAAATGTTGCCTTAAGTCCTACGAACACCTTTTGTTCATTAGGAAGGTAAAAGTAATAACCCCTAGTTTGCTTAGGGTACCCTACAAAATAACACTTATCGGACCTAGGACCCAGTTTGTCAGTTTGAGAACGTTTAACATAAGCCGGACATCCCCAAACCCTAAGGTATGAAAGTGTCAGCTTACGCCCAGTCCATATCTCATATGGAGTCTTCTCAACAGACTTACTTGGAACCTTATTTAGTATTATACACGCAGACTCTAAAGCATAACCCCAAAAAGATAGAGGCAGACTAGTAAACCCCATCATGGATCGAACCATGTCTAACAGAGTTTGATTCCTCCTTTCGGATACACCATTGTGCTGAGGTGTTCCTGGAGGGGTCCATGGTGAGAGAATCCCATTCTCCTCTAGATAAGTCAAGAAATCACCGAAAAGGTATTCTCCTCCTCGGTCTGACCGAAGGATCTTAATACTCTTTCCAGTCTGTTTTTCTACTTCATTACGAAATCGTTTGAACATTTCAAATGATTCCGACTTATGCTTCATCAGATAGACATACCCATATCTGGATAGGTCATCTGTGAAGGTTATGAAGTAGGCATAACCACCTTTGGCACTTACGTTCATAGGTCCACATACATCAGTATGTATGAGGCCAAGAACATCGCTGGCTCGTTCACCCTTTCCAAAAAAAGGTGACTTGGTCATTTTACCCAGAAGACAGGATTCACAAGTTGGCAATGATTCACAATCATTGATTTCTAAAATGCCTTGTTGGGCTAACCTGTTTATCCTGTTTTTGTTTATATGACCAAGCCGGCAATGCCATAAATAGGTTTTATTGACTTTATCTAATTTAGGGTGTTTATTAGATGTGTACATTACATTCACAGGCAATGATAGAGTATAAATGCCATATTTCATTTGTCCACTGAAAATTTTAGTATCATTCAAAATGATATCACAAAATCTTTCATTTATATAAAAGGTATAACCATTCTTGGCCAAAAAGCCTACAGAGATGACATTCATCAAGAATGCTGGACAAAAGTGACAATCATCTAACATAACTACTCCAGACTCAAAAAACAACTCAATGACTCCTAAAGTGTTGCCCAAGGTGACAAGCCAAGAGGGGGGGTGAATTGGTTTCTTTTAATTTTAACTATCTTACTTGTGTTAAATGATGAGTTAGTGAACTTAAACAAATCACAATGCAAACAACAAGAAGTATAGTGGTTCGGTGCTCTCCTTAGCACCTACGTCCACTCCCCAAGCGACCCCTTGGGAATTCACTATAATCCCGCGGATTACAGTTGGATTGTTTTCCGAGCTCACAATCCAAAAACCTTTGCACTTTGGTTTTTCGGGTTCACCAAAAACCTATGTTGGTTTTACGGGCTCACCAACGAACCTATACACTTTGGTTTTCCGGGTTCACCAAAAACCTATGTTGGTTTTACGGGCTCACCAACGAACCTTTGCAATTGGTTTTCCGGGTTCACCAATCAACCTATGCCATTGGTTTTGCGGGCTAACCAACCAACCTTTACAAGTAGTTTAATAAACAAAGGAAGAAGATTTAAACTCCTAGATGAGCAAATATAACAATATAATCTACAAAGAAGAGTTTAGAGAATATTTATCGCTTGATGTGACTTCTCTCTTCTTTGTCAAGGATGCTTCACTCTTCAAGGGTGGATGGAGCTCTTGATGACTCTTTGAATCTGCTCAACCACTTTCTTTTGATTCTTGAATGAAGCACTTGGATGAAGCTTGCCTTGCTAGGGTTCTCTCTTGAATGCACTTGATGTATTTTCCAAAGCTTACTTTCTCTGATGAATACTCCCTCTTAAATACTTCTCCAACCTCCAAATAGTCCTTCCTGACCGTTGGATTGAAGAAACTAGCCGTTTATAGCCGTTGGGAGTCCAAAAAGCACTTCTGCACAACTAGCCGTTATGCTTCAGCCCGTGTTTGGGTCGGCTCAACCTGTCCTTGGGTCGACCCAACTTTCACTTGGGTCGACTCAAACATTCCTTGGGTCGACTCTCTCAGAAAACACAGAAACTTGAAATTCAGCCTTCCTTCCCTTGGGTCGACCCAACCATTCTTTGGGTCGACTCAAAGTTCACTTGGGTCGACTCAACTTCTTCTTGGGTCGACCCTCTCAGTAATTTCAGAGAACCATTTTCTGTCTTCTTTTCTGTCTTGCCTTTGGGTCGACCCTCTCAGGGTTTGGGTCGACTCAAGCTTGGGTCGACTCAACTACTTCTTGGGTCGACCCTCTCAGTGAATCCAGAGAACCATTGTTCTGTCTTGTTTTGAGGATCTTGATGTTTGGGTCGACTCATGCTTTCCTTGGGTCGACCCAACTCACTGTTCATCTGTGCCATTTTTGCAGAAGTGTGCCAAATGATTTCTTGATGTGCCGGGGTCGACCCAATCATCCTTTGGGTCGACTCAATCCACACTTTGCTGCATCTCAAGGTTAGATTCATTCAAATAGACAATGAAATGTATCTATATCAATTTATACAAATATCCTGAGAGTAATAGTCTTATAAATGAAGTATCAATTAACTTATAACATACTCTAGATAATTGCTTGTTAATCATCAAAATAATACTATCATCCTCAATCTCCCCCTTTTTGATGATTACAAAATAAAGAGTATGAGCCTATTGATACTTGTCTTTAAGATCAGTTTTTGAAAGGGCTTAACTTGCTGAATTTCAGCTTTTCATATAAGAGTGAAATCTCCCCCTATTTCATTCAAATGTTGCCAGTTTGACTTTTTGAATTGTTCCCCCTTTCATTTATAATTCATTAAAGATGAAACTCCAAAAATTTGAGATAAAACATGAGTTTCAGATTATGTATCGAGGTGTGAAAGATGCGTGCCAAATTCTGAAATTCTATGTGCCAAATTTTGAAATTTGATATAAATTTTTGACTTGATCATTTTCATTGTTGCAAATTGCTCCCCCTTGGATGTATATGCTTTCCTATATGATTTTCAATTTGTTTTACAAATTATTTCTCTTTTTTTCTTTACTTCTCTTCTTATTACTCTATCTTTACTTCTCCCCTATTACTCTTTCTTTACTTCTCCCCCTTTTTGTTACTCTATTTACTCTATCTTTACTTCTCCCCTATTACTCTTTCTTTACTTCTCCCCCTTTTTGTTATCATCAAATAGGTACATGGGAAAAGACACAATAAATAACAAACATTCAAACTTCATTGATCAAAATAGGAACATTTTAGTACAATCATGCCAAAAACAAAAGCAAATACAATGTTCCTCAATCAAGGTTCAAAATACATGATCAACACAAAATACATATGAGAACTAGATACATATCCTAGGCTCTAAACAAGATCGTGAGACTCTTCCGGATCGCTTGGCTACGGCTCTCTTGGGTCCCATTTCTCCAAGATATTGAAGTAATCTACTGTTTGGAGATGATTGGAGAAGATTTGAGAGTGGGAAATAGGGTTTTCGGAAGAGGACAAAGGGTAAACAGTGCCCTAGATAGCTCACGGGTCCCCCTTTTAACAGTGGGGTCCCGACGTTGGGTCGACTCAAGAATTTTCTTGGGTCGACTCAACGTTGGGTCGACCCTATTCTGGGTTGGGTCGACCCAAGTTCAGAAATTTTTCCTTTCTCTTCCTTTTCGCTTCTAAAAATTTTTCTTGCTTCCAATCCTTACAAATTCTTTCTGGGACAATGATACATGAGTAAGAAATCTATAGATTACAAGTTTGACTCATGTTTCATGGGAGGAATGTATCATGAGACTGCTTGCTCCCTTTTATATCTCTTCAATAAAAAGGATCACATATGCCTAATTCCCTCCTTAGCATGCAGAATCTATCTTCACTCAAGGGTTTTGTGAATATGTCGGCTAATTGTTTTTCAGTCCATATATGCTCAATACATATGTTTCCATTTTGCACACGATCCCTAATAAAATGATATCTTATTTCTATGTGTTTGGATTTAGGAATGAGATATTAAGGATGTAAGCCAGAAGTGTCTCTAAATGTAGATTCCAAAGACAGTTTTGAAATCAAGTGTAGATGGAATCTTTTTCAAGTTATTTCAAGGAGTATCAAGAATAATATTCAAAGAAAGCACGAATGAAAATCCAATACCCTTTTTTTTTTAATATATTAAGTATATAGCAACATGAGAGCAATCTAATTAATTTTTAGAGTATAGTATAAGAGCAGATAAAGATCAAAACTTATATACTCGAAAAACATAAGATTATGTTGAATCCTTAATTCTTAATGACTTCAAAGTTCTTTCATGATATAAAAGTATTGGAGCATAGATACCAAAATATGAATTTATGCAATGTAGGATACATAAAATTCAGGGCTTTGAAAGTTCTTTTAAAGCTCTCTTAAAGACTTTCTTTTACTCCTTTAAAGATCATAGAATCAAAATCAATTAAAATGAATTGGCTCAGGATTGAAACACTAAAGTGCAAGCCAATAAGAACTCATAAGTAGATTCCAAGATAAATTTTCGAAACTAAGACAGATGGAATCCTTTTCAATTAAATTTTTAGAAATAAATGATTTACCGATGAATACAGATGGAAATCCAACTTTCAAAAGATATTCAATGAAGCACAAAGTTTAATACCACTTTACATTTAGTATTCTTTGTCTCATCTTTAGATGCGAATTTATACGATTAAGTTCTATATGATCTCTCACTCTGAAATTTTCTTTCTCCCTCTTAATTAATCATTCCATTTGAGAGTTTAGAGTTTGAAGATAATTTTCAATAAAGAGATTGAGTATTTAAAGCTCCCCCTCAAAAGATGCATTTTCTTTCAAACTTTTTTTTTTTTTTTGCTCTTCTATAATATCAAGAATGTAGAGTGATCCAGAATTTTTCAAAATTTATAGCTGTTGCTGGGGGTCCAAACCGAGAACGATTGGCACAGCGGTATGAACGGGGTTCCCTTGGAATTACTTCGGTTGCGCTCCACCTTCCGCCGGAAAACCTGCAAGCAAGCCTCGCACCACCACCGGGGTAGTGGGGGCCCTCCGACGATCAAGTTAGGGGAGATCGAAGGAGAAGAAGAGGTAGCAGGTAAGATAATATTCTAGAAAATCTTGCTTACCCTCCCCTTCCCCCCCAGCCGCATATATATCAGGCTGGGGGGTTTTTCTGGGGATTGGTCATCGTGTGGCACGATGGGGTTGCCACTGACATGGTCGTTACAGGGCGTCGTGGGGCAGCACTGGGTACGGCCATGGCGGGGCGTAGTGGAGCTCCACTTTGTACGGCTGTTACAGGGGATCGTGGGGCAGCGCCGGATACGGCCGTTGCAGGGAGTAGTGGAGCAGGGGGCTGCGGCGTGCCTCAGGGGAACAGTCTGTTGTTGTCAAGAGATTGCCGACTTGGGGTCGGATTGCTGGATCAAGGAGCACCCGACTCGGGGTCGGGCTGCAGAGCCGAAGATATCCGACCCGAGGTCGGATTGCTGGATCAAGGGGCAGCCGACCCGGGGTCGGGCTGCAGAGCCGAAGATATCCGACCCGAGGTCGGATTGCTGGACCAAGGGGCAGCCGACTCGGGGTCGGGCTGCGGAGCCGAAGATATCCGACCCGAGGTCAGATTGCTGGACCAAGGGGCAGCCGACTCAGGGTCGGGCTGCGGAGCCGAAGATATCCGACCCGAGGTCGGATTGCTGGATCAAGGGGCAGCCGTAGTCTTCCTGGGCGCGCGTGCCGGTCACGTGGGGCATGGTGGCTAAGTTCCCCCGTAACATCGCCATCCGAACCTGCGCCATTTTCCTCGCTTCTTCCAAGAGGTCCAGGTTCCCTCGGAGTTGCTCCGAATTGGCCTCGGGTCGGTGCGCGGCCACCCGGGGCGAGGGGAGTCCGAGCTCCATGGGGACAACCGCTTCCGTGCCATAGGTTAGGCTGAAAGGCGTCTCCCCGGTAGGGGTCCGATGCGTGGTCCGATACGCCCAAAGGACGTTCTCGAGTTCTTCGACCCAAGCTTGCCTCGTCCGACCGATTCGCGCCTTAATTCCTTGGAGGATTGTCCGATTTGTCACCTCGGCCTCGCCGTTGGTTTGGGATGCGACACAGATGTGAACCGATGCTCGATCCCGAACTCCTCGCAGAAGTCACGGAAATGCTTGTTGTCGAACTATCGACCATTATCCGAGATGAGGACCCGGGGTACCCCAAATCGGACAATGATGTTTTTCTTCACGAACTTCCGGACTTGCGCCTCCGTGATAGTGGCCAGCGGCTCTGCCTCCACCCACTTGGTGAAGTAGTCGATTGCAACAATCAAGAATTTTCGCTGGGCGGAAGCGACGGGGAATGGTCCGAGGATATCCATTCCCCATTGTGCGAAGGGCCAGGGTGCGGTGATTGGTGCCAAGGGGACAGAAGGGACTCTCTGGATGTTGGCATGGCGCTGGCAGGCGTCGCATTTCCGTACGTGACCCTTTGAGTCCTCCAACAAGGTAGGCCAATAATAGCCTTGCCTCATGATCTTGTGTGCCAAGGACCTAGCCCCCGAGTGCGATCCGCAGACGCCCTCGTGGACTTCGCCGAGGACGTAGGCCGCCTCCGAGGGGCGGAGGCACCTTAAGAGGGGGGCGGTAAACGAGGTCCGATACAGTCTCCCTTCATAGAGTACGTAGTGGGCGGACTTCCTGACAAGTCGCCGAGCTTGATCTTCGTCTTCAGGGAGGATTCCTTCGGCGAGGTAGGCGACGAGCGGGTCCATCCAAGACGGCTCCGGATCAATCGCCATCACCGCTCCAGCCTCGCCGATGCTCGGGGCATCCAGGATCTCCAGGTAGATTGCCCTCGACAAGTTGTGCGCCTCTGCGCCCACCAAGCGGGACAACCTGTTGGCCCTGGCATTTTCGCTTCTGGGGACCTGCTGGAGGTCGACGCTGCCGAGGTCGGGAATGAGTGCTTGCACCTTCCGGACGTAGTTCTGCATGGTCGGGCTCCGGGCCTCGAACTCCCCACGGACCTGCCTGACCACCAGCTGGGAGTCGGTGAAATCCTTCAAACGCCGGATGCCGAGCTCCCCGGTGAGTTTGAGTCCCGCGACTAGGGCCTTGTACTCCGCCTCGTTGTTGGTCACTGGAAATCCAAACCTCAAGGCATACTCGGCTATCACTCCATCAGGACTGGTAAGGACCAGCCCGGCTCCTCCACCCTCGGGGTTCGACGACCCATCGATGTGAAGCATCCAGGTCGGGAGGTCGAGGCTGGGCGTTTCCGACGGTCTAGGCTCCGCCTCCTGCACCGTGCACTCAGCGAGGAAGTCCGCGAGCACCTGGGCCTTGATGGCGGGTCGAGGCCGGTAGCGGATGTCGAACTCACCAAGTTCTACTGCCCACTTCACCAGCCGTCCCGCATTCTTGGGGTTGCTGAGGATCTGTCGTAGTGGTTGATCAGTTAAGAGGGTGACAGAATGGGCCTGGAAATAGGGGCGGAGCCTCCTGGTCGCGGTCAGCAGAGCGAAGGCGATCTTTTCAGCCTTCGTATACCGCGTCTCGGCATCCCGTAGGACCCGGCTGATGTAGTACACTGGCTTCTGGAGCTTTGCCTCTTTCCGAACCAGCACCGCACTGACCGCGGTTGGGGAGACCGCCAGATAGAGGTAGAGCATCTCCCCTTCTTGCGGCTTGGACAGCAGGGGAGGAGACGCCAGGTATTCCTTGAGCTGGTCGAATGCTGCTTGACATTCGGCCGTCCAGAGGAAGTCTTTCGGGCGTTTTAACACTTTGAAGAATGGTTGGCAGCGTTCGGCCGATTTTGCCACAAATCGTCCAAGCGCGGCGACCCTTCCAGCGAGCTCCTGAACCTCCTTCACTTTGGTCGGAGGGGACATACCTTGGATGGCCTTGATTTTATCCGGGTTGGCTTCGATACCCCGCTGGTTGACAATGAAACCGAGGAACCTCCCGGCCGAAGCGCCAAAGGCGCACTTCGCTGGGTTCAGCTTCATGCGAAACTTCCGCAAGGTGGTGAAAGTCTCCTCCAGATCCACGATGTGCTGGTCTGCCTAGCGGCTCTTCACCAGCATATCGTCCACGTACACCTCCATGTTTCGGCCGATCTGCTCTTTGAAGATTTTGTTGACGAGGCGCTGGTAAGTGGCGCCAGCATTCTTCAGACCGAAGGGCATTACCTTGTAGCAGTACAGCCCCCGGTCTGTTATAAAGGCAGTTTTCTCCTCGTCCTGTGGGGCCATCATTATCTGGTTGTAACCGGAGAAGGCGTCCATGAAAGACAGCAGCTGATATCCGAAAGTCGCGTCGACCAGTTGGTCTATCCGCGGAAGCGAAAAGCTATCCTTAGGGCACGCCTTGTTCAGGTCGGTATAGTCAACGCACATCCTCCACTTTCCGCTCGCCTTCCGGACAAGTACGACATTTGCCAGCCACTCGGGGTAACTCACCTCCCTTATGAATCCTGTCTCCAAGAGCTTGTCTACCTCCTGGTCGACCACCCGGATCCGATCCGGGGCACAGTGTCTCTTCTTCTGCTTCACTGGCCGGTGGGTCGGGTCGACGTTGAGGGCGTGAGAAATGACCTCCGGGTCGATCCCAGGTACATCGGCCGCCGACCAGGCAAATACATCGGCATTGGCTTGGAGGAATTCCACCAACCGGGCCCGAGCTCTCGGGTCGAGATTGGCGCCGACCCGGACCGCCCGGTCCCGGCGGCCTTCCTCGAGGGGAACTTCGACCACACCCTCGGCCGGCTCCCCCTGCCGCAAGGCCACCTCGTCTCTGGCATCAAGAGACTCGACGTTGAGGGCTTCTGCGGGCTTCTTCCCTTTGAGGGTCGCTAAGAAACATTGCCGTGCGGTCGGTTGGTCACCTCGGACCTCCCCGATCCCGACCGTCGTGGGGAACCGCATGAGCAAGTGGTACGTGGAGACCACCGCGCGAAGGGCGTTCAGCCCGGGTCGTCCGAGGATAGCGTTGTAGGCCGAGGGAACACGGACGACCAAGAACCCGAGTCGCACCGTGGCTTCTGCGGGTGCGACGCCCGCAGTCACAGGCAGCTCAACGACACCTTCCACCGGGACAGCATCGCCGGTGAATCCTACGAGGGGGGTGGATATTTTGCGCAACGATTGTCTGGACAAGCCCAGCTTTTGGAAGGCCTCGTAAAACAAGATATCAGCTGAGCTTCCACTATCCACAAGAACACGCCTTACATCATAGTTTGCCATAGTGAGGGAGATTACCATGGCGTCATCGTGGGGGGTCTGAACCCCCTTTACATCCTCATCACAAAAGGTGATTACATTGCCGACCCTCTGCCTCTTTGCGACGGCCGCACCTGACGCCTCCGTCGAGCCCCCTGCGTTCCTCACGGGCCGGGGGCAGCCCCCAGTGATAGTGTGGATCACGCCCGCAACGGGTCGATTCTGCTCCCGAGGCTCGGGAGGAGCCGGGTCGGCCGGACGCGGGTCTGCGGGGGGACGTCGGTCGCTCACATATCGACCGAGACGCCCCCGGCGGATGAGAGCCTCGATCTCGTCCCGAAGCTGGAAGCAGTCTTCTGTATCGTGGCCGTGGTCTCGGTGGTACTCACAGTACGCCCGGAAGGGCCTCTTCCCAGGGATCTTCCGCATCTGTCTCGGGGCCGGGAGGTCCTCCCGCCCCTTGATCTCCATAAGGATCTGGGCCCGGGGAGTCAGGAGAGGGGTGTACCGGTTGAAACGTCGGGGCGGAGAACGAGGGCGTGGGGCGCCGTGGTTCTTCGCCGGCGACGGGCTTCTGCGCCGACGCTGGGGCGTCGGGCTCCTCCTCTGGCGTGCCTCTTTCCGCCTTTTCTTTCCAAGCTTTGGAGGGATCTCGGCGGCCTCCTTGCTCCGGTGGGCGGCCGCCTCCTCGGCGTCCGCATACTGGTTCGCCCGGGACAACAGCTCTGGGAAGCTCCGCGGCAGGCGTTTGTCCAGGGAGAAGGTGAGTCTGCCCTTCCGGAAGCCACGCTTCAGGGCTGAAAGAGCTACTTCCTGACTCAGGTTCCGGACCTCCAGCGTAGCCCTGTTGAAGCGGGTAAGATGATCCCGCAGGCTTTCTCCCTCGTTTTGCCGGACATCGAAGAGGGAGTCGGAGACCAGTCGCCGCCGGCTACTGACGGCGAAATGAGTGACGAAGAGGCGAGTGAACTGGTCGAAGGACCGGATTGGGTCAGCCTCCAGCCCGGCGAACCACGCCCTCGCCGGGCCACGGAGGGTTGCCGGGAAAGCCTTGCAGAGAAGGGGATCTGATGCTCCGTGGAGGAGCATAAGGGTCCTGAAACTCTCGACGTGATCCCGCGGGTCCGCCGCCCCGTCATAGGGCTCGATCGCCGGCATTTTGAACTCCGGCGGATTCGGGGTCCGCAGGATCCTCGAGGCGAGCGCCGGCTGGGAGGAGATCTCTAAGTCGGCGAAGGGATCTTTGGAATGGCCCTTCAGGACCTGGAGTTGTCGGTGGAGATCGTCCACCCGCCGGTCCAGGGAGCGCGACCGGTGGGTGGGAGACAAGGAGCGGCGAGAGGGGGACCGACTGGAGCGCGGGTTCCTCGAGGACTGGGGGGTCTGGGAACGCGCCCGGGCCCTCCTCTCGGACCCCGCGCAGCTCCGGTGGGAAGGTCCCGGCAGAATGGAGCGTGCTCGAGAATCCTCCTCGCGCCGGCGCTCCTCCCCATGGGAGAGGAAGGAGCGCGGGTTGAGGAGGACAGGCGAACGCTCAGGCAGCGGCAGCTCCTGAACCCGCTGCGGCGCCCGGGACATCGCACCCTGCAGATTCTGCACCGCCTCCGCGAGGGTGCGAACCTGCTGGGTTAGCTGGTCGAACTGGGCGGCTTCGACCGTCTGAGCGGGCGGTGGGGAGGTGGAGTGTTGCTGAGAGCGTGTTGGAGATGCAGCGGCCCTCCGGCCAGAGGCGCGAGAGGCCCCGCGACCGGAAGCATTGGAAGCTCCACGACCACCTCGCCGTGCCATTACGATCGCTCTGAGATCCGGGCCCTTCCTCTAGCGCCAACTGTTGCTGGGGGTCCAAACCGAGAACGATTGGCACAGCGGTATGAACGGGGTTCCCTTGGAATTACTTCGGTTGCGCTCCACCTTCCGCCGGGAAACCTGCAAGCAAGCCTCGCACCACCACCGGGGTAGTGGGGGCCCTCCGACGATCAAGTTAGGGGAGATCGAAGGAGAAGAAGAGGTAGCAGGTAAGATAATATTCTGGAAAATCTTGCTTACCCTCCCCTTCCCCCCCCAGCCGCATATATATCAGGCTGGGGGGTTTTTCTGGGGATTGGTCATCGTGTGGCACGATGGGGTTGCCACTGACATGGTCGTTACAGGGCGTCGTGGGGCAGCGCTGGGTACGGCCATGGCGGGGCGTAGTGGAGCTCCGCTTTGTACGGCTGTTACAGGGGATCGTGGGGCAGCGCCGGATACGGCCGTTGCAGGGAGTAGTGGAGCAGGGGGCCGCGGCGTGCCTCAGGGGAACAGTCTGTTGTTGTCAAGAGATTGCCGACTTGGGGTCGGATTGCTGGATCAAGAAGCACCCGACTCGGGGTCGGGCTGCGGAGCCGAAGATATCCGACCCGAGGTCGGATTGCTGGATCAAGGGGCAGCCGACCCGGGGTCGGGCTGCGGAGCCGAAGATATCCGACCCGAGGTCGGATTGCTGGACCAAGGGGCAGCCGACTCGGGGTCGGGCTGCGGAGCCGAAGATATCCGACCCGAGGTCGGATTGCTGGACCAAGGGGCAGCCGACTCGGGGTCGGACTGCGGAGCCGAAGATATCCGACCCGAGGTCGGATTGCTGGATCAAGGGGCAGCCGTAGTCTTCCTGGGCGCGCATGCCGGTCACGTGGGGCATGGTGGCTAAGTTTTCCCGTAACAATAGCAATCACTCTTTTTAATCTTTCAAGAATAAATTATATTTCCTCTTATTTTTTTTAATATGTATGGAAATATTAATCAGAAAATAATTCTTTTGAAGCTCAAATTTCTTTCAAAAGTAATTACATTTTCTTTCCTATAAGAATTATTGAAGTGAGTTGAAATATTCTAAGCTTTAGGATCATTAACTCTCTTCTTAAAAATAGCTTTTCTTTTTAATGATAGAAGCATTTAATTATGTAGGAGTGTATATTCAAAATATTAATTTCTTAGTCATAGTTTTTCAGCAATGTATATATGAAGCACCATAAATCTTTTTAATATCAAAATAATATCATATGTTTAGAACCATTTATTTGCAATCAAGATCATTGAAAAACACATCATTTAGACCAATTTCAGTACACTTATAAAAAATGATATGTTTCAGATGCGTATCGGAGCAAACAACCAAGGTATCCAAAGTAATTCTATTTTTCTTAAACCATAGTTTTCATCTAGAAATCATATTGAGTTATTCCCCAAAATGATGCAATCATTGAAGTATATAATGAAAGTTACAAAAATGCAACGATAGAAGCATTTTTAAATTAAGTTTAAGCTTTTATCCTTAAGGTGTGTTTTCAAGTGATCGAAACTTCATTTGGCTTTTCACAAGCTTTTTATATACTTTCATTTATCTTGTCATTCATTTCCTCATTTTTGAATTTTTTCCTTTAACCACTCAGTGAATATTCTAATCTTCATTTCTTTTGGTTTTACTTTTCTATGCTCTATACTCTATTTGCTCCCTATCCGGTGGAGTTGGAAGGGGCACGAGGTACTACCACTAGCCTCCCTCTTGTGCCGTCCCTAATATACCCTACACCGAATAGTTGGGTCAAATAGTGCCTGGTACTACCACTAGCCTCCCCATTGGCACCATCCCTATGATGAGCAATGTAGAAAAGTTAAACTTTTCTCTTTAAAAATGTTCACTCCAAACTCTTCCTATTATAGTTGATTATGGATTTTATCCCATCCAAAGGAATGCTCACATAATTCTTATAAATGTGCTGAATATATTATACTTGTTTTGCTTTTACCTAAGATTGGAGTACTTACTTAGTTTTATTATCTTAACAGATTTTTATGAATCTTTTGATATCAATTAGATGTGATTCATTAGAATTAGTTTGATATCTTTGCATATAAGCACAAAATGAGCATACAATTTGGCCTACAAGCTGCATGATATAGTAATACAGCTTCAAACAATAAAATTACCTTGCTCATTATTTTTAAACTCTACAATATGGGGTCATAGATATACCTTTCTTCATGCCAAACTTCTGTAAGAATGTTCTTGTGAACTTACTTTGGCCATGAAGATCCCCTTTCTTATTTGTCTTAGTTTGGAGTTCGAGAGGAAAGATTAGTTCATCCATTTTACTCATTTCGAACTCACCCTGCATGAGCCTAAAAAAAAAAACATTACATAAGGTTTCATTAGTAGCACCACAAATAATGTCATCAATATATATTTGAGCAATTATGATATCAGAATTTTTCTTTTTGATACATAGTTTTATCACTATTGCTTTCTATCAAAAAGTTACTTAATCATTCATATCATGCTCTTGGTGCTTGTTCTAAATCAAATAGTATTTTATCATGTTTGTGATGAATATTTTTCAAATATAGATGGTTATTTTTACATAAAAATTTTAATAATATAACCACACAGAAGTTCATTCTACACATTCATTTGACAAAATACAAATCTCATAAAACAATCAAATGAAAGTGGTTATCTTTGGCTTCTAATTATGCAAAGATTTCATCAAGATCTATTTCATCTTTTCTGATTAATTCTTTTAGTAATCACAAATTCTTCTTAATTTAGTGTGTTTCTGAAAAACTCAGTTTTGTTCCAAATATAAAAAGTTTTCAGATTCTTCAATAAGATTTCAAATTTTATCCCTTTCAAAATGATTTAGTTTAACTTAACCAATTATCCTCTTGTTCAATCTTCTTAATGTCTTTTAAATAGAAGCAAAAATGACAAACTATATTCTCAATTAAAGATTTAGTTTTAATAAGAATAATATGAATTGACATTTCTACAACTGGTATCTTTTCATTGAATATTCTATATGCATTGCTAAGAGAGTAATATCCAAAGAAATACTTGTTTTATCAGATTTGGCATATATTTCATTCTTGAGAACATAACATGTATAACTGAAAAAAAACATGAAGGTATGCACCATTTGATTTTCTGTTTTTCATGAGTTCACATGGGATTTTCTTCAAAAATAGATTTAATAGAAACCTTATAATATGACAAGCTGTGATGATAACATTAATCAACTGCTATCACAAAGCATTGTCCTTACACAACAAAGGTTCTATTTTTATATTTTTATAACTCCTATATGTAATAGTATTCTTGGTGCAAAAACAATTGTATTTAATACCGTTTTCTGTGCAAACCTTATTAACAAATTGCCTTTTTGGCATGATACTTTCACAGTTTGCAAACCTTTTTCATTTGAAACCTTTTGTAAGTTTGTGCCAAAGCAGAAAATATTTCAATTTAAGTGCCAAGAATAAAACCAACGTTAGCTTTGAAAAATCATCCATAATTACAAAGTCAAGAAGCTTATCTCCTAGGCTCACTATCCTAGAGATCCAGATAAGTTCTTATGGAGAATTTTCAAAGACTAAGAGGTGGAAACAATGTTTTCAGATTTCGAAATGATTCTAGTTTGTTTTTCTAGATGACATGCATAGCAAACTTTGACCTTGTAGAAATTAATTTAAGTAAGCCAATGACAAGGTCTTTTGAGATTAAGTACATACTAGTATGAGTTGATTTTATATGCCAAAAGTGGTTTCTTTAATCTTGGTATTCATAGTACATATATTTAAAGTCATACCAAGTATACATTCTCATGTCTATGATCAATAAAAGATAATACCATTGATAAAAACTCTCAATCAAGCATATAGAGAATTCATAGAGTTATTCTTGATAAATTGATTAATCATTTAGCAACTTATCCAGCAGTAAGTAAAGCATACTATAAAATGAAGTGATTTGATTATGTTTTTAAAAATATTACCTATATCACAAAATTGATTAATACCTGCAACTTATGTTTTAATTAGATACTAAGGCAAAGAGAATGATGAGATGCAAGGATTACTAATTTCATTATTCTTTTCATTTCAATTACTTTTCTTAAGTATATTTTAAGTTTCATTATCTAATATATGTCTAGAGTACCCAATGTCTAAATTAACATCTTTTGTTGGAGCCTTGAATGCTAGACACACCTATAGAAAATATTCAGATTTTCAACTTAGGAACCCAAGCTCTTTTGGGTCCTTGTAGGTTAGTTATTATTGTTCCTTTTGGAACCCATATTTTCTTAATAGCTATTTTGTCCATAGGCTTGCAGATTTTAGGATTATAAGGAATGTATTTCTGCATACTCTTATTAAATTTAACAAACATCGATTTAATATAAGTAGATGATGGATTTTTAATTTTCTGTTTTTGTTCATTAGGTTCATCAGATAAATTAGAATCCATTTTATGATAGATAGTGGAGGATTTATCACATATGTCATTAATGGATTTTTGTGTGTACCAAGATTGATGTCCTAATCCAGCCTTTTCAAATTCAGCTCTTTGATTATTTATCATTAAGTTTAGTTTTTCAAAGCTGATAGTAAATTTTTCAACTATAGGCTTAAATTTGTTAACTTCTTTAGTTAGCCTTTCATTGTCTTCTGAAAGTAATTTATTATTTTTCTGAGTTATATCATAGCTTTCAGCAAGAGATAGATTTTTCTGATTTAGCTTTTATTCTTTAAACTAAGCTTCTTATATTCTAAGTATAGATCAGAAAAAGCATCATGAAGTTCATCAAATGTAAAATCAGATTGAGTTTCAGCATGTACTTTATCTTGGAATGAGAAATCACTTTGTGTTCTAATACATACCTTATCTTCATGTGCCATAAAGCAAGGATTTTTAATTTCAGTTTGCTGCTCTTCTTCTTTAGAGCTAGTTTCAGATTCACCAAAAATGTTAGTGCATTCATATTTACCTTCAAGCATATTCCAGATTTTCTTAGCAGTTATGCAAAAAGATATGCTATTAAGTTCACTATCATCCAATGCACAATATAGAATATTCATGGCTTTTGCATTTTGCTGAGCCATTTTCTTATCATGATTAGCATTTGTATGTAGCCCATTGACTATGATACTCCATAAATCGTAGTCATGTGCTTGAATGAAAATGTGCATGCGTGCTTTCCAATGTGTGTAGTTTATACCATTAAATAGTGGAGGTCTATCAATTAATTGTCCCTCACTCATAGAACATCCCACTTGGGTTGTCATGATCTTTAACTCTTGATTGTGAGATCAATGAGTACTATTGGAGCACCTTGCTCTGATACCACTTGTTGCCCAAGGTGACAAGCCAAGAGGGGGGGTGAATTGGTTTCTTTTAATTTTAACTATCTTACTTGTGTTAAATGATGAGTTAGTGAACTTAAACAAATCACAATGCAAACAACAAGAAGTATAGTGGTTCGGTGCTCTCCTTAGCACCTATGTCCACTCCCCAAGCGACCCCTTGGGAATTCACTATAATCCCGCGGATTACAGTTGGATTGTTTTTCGGGCTCACAATACAAAAATCTTTACACTTTGGTTTTCCGGGTTCACCAAAAACCTATGTTGGTTTTACGGGCTCACCAACGAACCTATACACTTTGGTTTTCCGGGTTCACCAAAAACCTATGTTGGTTTTACGGGCTCACCAACGAACCTTTGCAATTGGTTTTTCGGGTTCACCAATCAACCTATGCCGTTGGTTTTGCGGGCTAACCAACCAACCTTTACAAGTAGTTTAATAAACAAAGGAAGAAGATTTAAACTCCTAGATGAGCAAATATAACAATATAATCTACAAAGAAGAGTTTAGAGAATATTTATCGCTTGATGTGACTTCTCTCTTCTTTGTCAAGGATGCTTCACTCTTCAAGGGTGGATGGAGCTCTTGATGACTCTTTGAATCTGCTCAACCACTTTCTTTTGATTCTTGAATGAAGCACTTGGATGAAGCTTGCCTTGCTAGGGTTCTCTCTTGAATGCACTTGATGTATTTTCCAAAGCTTACTTCCTCTGATGAATACTCCCTCTTAAATACTTCTCCAACCTCCAAATAGTCCTTCCTGACCGTTGGATTGAAGAAACTAGCCGTTTATAGCCGTTGGGAGTCCAAAAAGCACTTCTGCACAACTAGCCGTTATGCTTCAGCCCGTGTTTGGGTCGGCTCAACCTGTCCTTGGGTCGACCCAACTTTCACTTGGGTCGACTCAAACATTCCTTGGGTCGACTCTCTCAGAAAACACAGAAACTTGAAATTCAGCCTTCCTTCCCTTGGGTCGACCCAACCATTCTTTGGGTCGACTCAACTTCTTCTTGGGTCGACCCTCTCAGTAATTTCAGAGAACCATTTTCTGTCTTCTTTTCTGTCTTGCCTTTGGGTCGACCCTCTCAGGGTTTGGGTCGACTCAAGCTTGGGTTGACTCAACTACTTCTTGGGTCGACCCTCTCAGTGAATCCAGAGAACCATTGTTCTGTCTTGTTTTGAGGATCTTGATGTTTAGGTCGACTCATGCTTTCCTTGGGTCGACCCAACTCACTGTTCATCTGTGCCATTTTTGCAGAAGTGTGCCAAATGATTTCTTGATGTGCCGGGGTCGACCCAATCATCCTTTGGGTCGACTCAATCCACACTTTGCTGCATCTCAAGGTTAGATTCATTCAAATAGACAATGAAATGTATCTATATCAATTTATACAAATATCCTGAGAGTAATAGTCTTATAAATGAAGTATCAATTTAACTTATAACATACTCTAGATAATTGCTTATTAATCATCAAAATAACACTATCATCCTCATAAAGCTAGGACTGGAACAGATCTTCCATCACCAACATTTAGGAATCGATCGCCGTTCTTGAATCTTCTACTTACTTGAAGTCCCTGCAAAGAATTGCAAATATTAATTGGACTTCCGGTATCCAATACCCAGGTAGTAGAATCATAAATAGAAAAATTACAAGGTGTTATCATATAATTACCTTGTGCAGCAACTGTTTGTTGTATTTTCTTCTTTGGCTTATTTGGATCAAGGGACGCTAAATAAGCCGGACAGTTCCGCTTCCAGTGACCCTGCTTCTTGCAGAAGAAGCATTCTGCCTTACTCTGATCAGATTTCTGCTTCATAGTCTGTTTGGGCTTAGAAGCCCTAGCACGAACTTTATTTACCTTCTTTTTCTTTTCTTTCTTAAAGGAAGAACGACCTGCAGAAGTTCCACCCACCACATTCACCGACCCCTTAAAGAGTTGGTGATCCTTCTCATAGGTCTGCAGTAAACCTAGCAATCCATGATAGGATACTGCAGGTTTAGTCATTCTATAATGACTAAGGAAGGTCAGGTAGGATTTGGGAAGTGAGTTCAAAATAGCATCCTTGCCCAATTGCTCGTGCAGAGGAAAACCAAGTTTACTCAAGAGATCAATTTTCTCGACCATGTACAATACATGTTCTGTGATTGATTCCCCTTCCCTCATGCGGGCATTGAAAATCGCACAGGAGGTCTTATGTCATTCGACATCATCAGGTGTCCCGAAAGACTCTTTCAACATTTGAAATATTTCCACAGGCTGTGCTTCTTCGAATTTACGACTAAATTCGTCATTCATCGAAGCCCTCATGATAAGCGTCTCTGATTGCACGTGGTGCATTTGCTGCAGGTTCCTCAGGTGCTGGATCCAATATCACATATAGGATCCGCTCGTGCTCTAATACAATTTTCATCTTCCGATACCAGCTATCGAAGTTAGGTCCATTAAGTTTATCGTTGTCTAAGAGTGTTCGGAGGGACAAAGAGTTAGCCATATCTGAAAGGAAAAAACCAGAGCTAATTAGTATATGATTTATTTTAATTCTAAAGACTTGGACTTCAGTCTAAAGATTTCTCCCACTATTTTAGTCAAATTTTTAGCCTCTACCTTTAATTCGAGGAATTACTTTAATTTCTTAGCGGGTACTAGAATCCACATGGACTGTATACAGGCCCGAGGAAAGCTCGGCCAACCCATATGCATCTAAGGGTAGGTACATTACCAATTATTTCTCTAAATAATTTCTAGCATTTTATTTTGCCCCAGGTGGTAATCAGTAGGCGGAGGCCTCCACTGAAAATCCTGGTCAGATCCAACCATTAATGAACTAACTCGATGACACTACCTAATGTATGATCAGGCCCGAGGAAAGCTCGGCCAACCTAATCACAATCAGATAGCTCAAAAAGCTATCATATAATGAAGGATAATTCCAATATTCAGATGAACACCAGACGGAAGCGTCCTGCATGTCCAACTGAAATATTGGACCAATTATCATCCATTTTAATGGGAGGCTATGACCTAGTTATCTATATAACTATATCATTTTAAGGACCTAATAATTTAGAGGATTTTGGAGAGACCAATAATTCTATATCCTCCCACTGACTGCACTGAGTCATATAGAGGACATAGAATTTCATTGGTCTATGGATATCTAAATCAGTCATACTGATTTCCTTATTGACATGGGTGAGTACCAAGTCTCAAGATATCTAAATCAAAACTTGAACGACCACATTGGCCAGGTAAGAGAGATCACGGGAGGGTTCCGCCATTAACCGTCTTTCCTAGACACCAACAGAGTTGGCCAGGAAAGAGGTAGCCCCAATTAATAACCGTAGATCCAACTTGCCTTAGACACCAAATGGTATGTCAAGTTGATTTAGATAGTCATTGAGAACTCAGGCTCGACCACTAAGCCACAATCAGATCCAATTGAAGTGTTTGGACATGATCAACTAAACTATTGAGTTTGATCAAATTAGAAAAATGAATTTAGTCTAATACAACTATTGATTCCAATTCAATTCTAACATTAGGTCTAACCTAATCAACTAATCTGATTGTGCTAACTCATGCCCCAAAACCCATGTTCAAATTTAAATTTTAATTCGAATTTCAAATTTTGAATTTTAAATCTTTATTTGAAATTCAAATTTCAAATTTTAAATTCAACATTTAATTCTTTATTAAATGTATTATGATCATGGATTCAAGGTGTCAATTTATTCCAAATATAAACAATTTATATTTAAACTTTGTGGTCATAATAAATTTAAAACTGAAATTTCATAAACATCAATTATGCATAATTTCACAAAAATAAACTATTTATTTTATGATACAAATTAATCTCAATTTTGTGCTAGGACAACCTTTTCACTATAAGAGGTTAACCTTATAGCAGAACAACCTTATAATTCAGCACAAGATTGATATTTTATCAATAAATCTAGATCTAATCTAAATTTAAAAATTAAATCATGCATAATTCTAGATATTATAGGCCAATTCCATCGGCCAACCTGGCTCTGATACCAATTGAAGGAAAAATATCCCGCAAAATCCGATAAAATCGGATGCCAGGTCAGAAAATCAGTTTTAAAATTTTATCTATTTATTTATAACAGGTATAAATAAATAACATAACTATATTATGTTTACCATACCTCGATCCCGCAGCGGAAGATGGTCAAGGTACTCAGGAACAGAATTTGGTACAGGGCCAAGTGCTGGATCAGATACTGGATCAGATGCTAGATCTGGTACTGGATCGGAAACTGGATCTAGAACTGGATCTGGTGCCGGATCTGGTACTGATGGATCTGGTGCTATGCGAGGCCCGGATGTACGGACCCTCTACTTCACACGCACGCCAAGAAATGCAGGAAGGTAGGATGATGTCTGTATAGTGCAAAAACCCTTTTGCAAATAAACCGCTAGAAGAAAAGAATTTCAAAAATTCTTTCTTCCCTTTTTCTTTTTCTTTCTTTTCCTCTTTCTTCCCGTTTCCTTTTTCTCTCTTTTACAGGCTACTCAAAAGATCATGAATCTCCCCTCTCCCCAGATAAAATCTCTAGCTCAGAATGAAGAGAAAGCTAGCCTATTTATAGGCAAAGACAAGGCTGAACCAGGGAAGAGAAAACGCCAAAAGGGAAGAGTGAATGCCAAACGTTTCATGATTTTATTGAATTTTTTGAACCATTTGATTTCAATTAAATTAGTCCTATATTAAAGAGGTTTCAAAACCGAAGAGACACGTCTCTTCGGATCTTCAAATGGTAGCCGAAAGAGGGAAGATCAAGCGGCCTTCGATGTGTTCGGAAGAAGAAGAAGAACGCGGTCCACGGGAGAAGGTTTGCAGAAAAAAAAATGGTCCACTGGACCGAGGAAGAAACCAGAACCAAAAACGTGTCATTCAAATAGAGGGGCAAACAAGTAAATTTCCAAATCAAATTTGACTTTTCTTAAATGGGTTAATTCAAATGGGCTGAATCAAATGGGCTTGGGTCCATTATTGGTTCTAAACCAAATTGAAGACCAATTTGAAAGATTTTGGATCCGAAAAAATTCCACATGAATCTGATTCATGTGAACTCCAATTAGTTCAATTTTCAGATCAATCCGAGTCACACTTGGACTAGAATAAATATGGAATAAATTCTAATAAAATCATTGATGACCCAAAGATTGATTTAAAGATTGATTTTGATGATCACAAAACCTTGAAGTATAAATACTAATGTTTGTGTTGCAAGGAGAAAGATACTTATTTTGCAAAGAACATAGCAAGTTGGAAGAACACAAGAAGGCCTCCAAAGCTCTCAAGAAAAGTTGGAAGAAAGTTACACTTCATTGGCCCAAGTTTCAAGTTCAAAGGACTCAAGTTGGAAGAGCAAATTCAAAGGAAAATCCAAAAGAATAGTCCTCGAGTCGACTCCTGGATAGTACGAGTCGACTCCAGGGAGTAACAAGGCAGAAACACAGAGAAGCTATTTTGGACCCTGAGAGCCGAGTCGACTCCTGAGGAACTCGAGTCGACTCCGATGGTTGGCAGGTCGACTCCAAAGGAAGCTAGAGTCGACTCCCAGAGGAAAACAAGCAAAAAGTCAGAGAGCCAATTTCAGATACTGAGAGCCGAGTCGACTCCCGCAAAATCCGAGTCGACTCCGAGGCAGCGCAACCCCAAAGACAGAAGACGGCATTTTCGTCTCTGAGAGGCGAGTCGACTCCAAGACAGTTCGAGTCGACTCCAAGGCAGTGCGACCCCAAAAGACAGAAGACTGTTTTTTTTGGATACTGAGGGCCGAGTCGACTCCGAGACAGCACGAGCCAAAAGACAGAAGCTCGGAAGTTCGGACTCTGAGCACCGAGTCGACTCCCAGAATTTCCGAGTCGACTCGAGTAAGCAAAGTTGAAAAATGCATCCATGGATTCCTTGGGATGAGCCGACTCCAAAAGTGCAAGGTCAGCTCCAGATTTTGGCGAGTCGACTCCGGGTTAAGTCGAGTCGACTCCCAGTCGAGAAGACCACTTTAATTCAAATCTGGAATAGTTGCCGAGCCGACTCCAGAAAAGCATGAGTCGACTCCTGCTACAGTCGAGTCGACTCCAGATCGCGCGAGTCGACTCCGATCCCAACGGAAACTTTGTCAGGAGTTGCAGACTGTGGACAACGGCTCTATTTTTGTCTCTAACGGCTAGATTTCTAGTTCCGCGACATGTAAAGCTATAAAATCAAGAGGAGAGCTAGGGGAGAAAAAATGGAAGTGGGAGAGAACATTTAGGAAAGAGATTTAGAAGAGATTACAAGGAAAATCTCCCTAAAGCACAAAAGGGCCATTCAAAGCAAAATAGAGAGAAGAAGAGCATCCAAGTGAATTCCAAAGCTTCCTCTTCAACTGTGTGCTGCCTCGATGATCCTCTACTTCGTGCAAAATCAGAAGAGGGTCAAGTGAAGAAGAAGCCGAGTTCCTCCATCTACGAATTAGTTTGAGGGCTTCTTCTCTTTACCTTACTTATTTATATTTGCTATATCTGCTTAACTGAGAAGCTTGTATTTGTCTTTAAACCTTTGTTTTAATATCTTGTAACTTGATTCAATCAAGGGATTGAATCAAGGGGTTTAGGTTGTGGTTGGTGAGCCTTTGGGAAAACCAACTGGGTTGATTGTGAACCCGAAAAACAATCGTTGTAAGGTTGTAGTTGGTGAGCCTGTGGGGAAAACCAACTGGGTTTGACTGTGAACCCGGAAAAACAATCGGTTGGTTCTAGTCGGTGAGCCTGTGAAAACCGACCGAGTTCGTTGTAATCTCGCAAAACAACAAGTTGGGTTGTGAGCTTGTAAAACAACCGGCTGTAATCTGTAGGATTATAGTGAAATTCCCAAGAGGTCTTGGGGAGTGGATGTAGGTGCTGGGGTGCACCGAACCACTATATGTTTGTTGTGTTTGTAATGATTCTTGCCATTGTCTAACTTACTCACTTACTTACTTAGATAAATTGCTTGCTTAACTTTTATCCGCGCATCCTTTAGTTGCAAGCATATTCAATCTAGTCACATTCTATACATCAAACTGTTGCTAAGTTTAAGTTTCACTGTGCATCTATATAACTTAGCATAATTAATTGAAAAGTTTTAGAAGTAGTCTAAAAGTTTAAAAAGACCCAATTCACCCGCCCTCTTGGCTTGTATCTACTGGGCAACAATCATCATTAAGCCCAATTACATTCATTTGAATCCAATTCAAAAACAAACTCAACAAATGAGTCCAAATCAATTTCAATTACATTAATTGAAACTTGATTAAGCCAGAATACAGACATAATTAAATACACATCCATGAAATTCAGTATGTACCTCATGTTCAGTGCTAGCTGAACATAGACAAAACCAAATCTCAAATGACCCACAATTTAATTCTCAATTAAATTGGATCAAGTCCTTCCTACTTAACTTGACTTATGTGCGTGACTCCGATAGGTTCGAACACTAAGCCGGTAGTACATGAACCACTCCATGCACTAATCGAGGTGACCATCTAGCAATGATACCCGATATCCGGATAGGTCAAATATGCAAAGCAACATTCAAAAATCCATTCATATGGTTACCGCATAATTCATCCTTTTGACCAACGATGCTCAAGATGACCTAAAGTGAACTGTCACACTTTGGTCCGGTCATCCATATTGTATTTCAATTAATTAAATTCGAGTGACCAATCACTTGGTTTATCCTGGCCAAGGTTTTACTAAATTGAAACACAGCGAAACATCAACTCCTATAATCTGGAGCGGTCAATCCCTTCTTGACTCATACACAGACTTCGCGAGTACTTGACTGCACCCAGCAACTTTTCAATATCTGAATTAGAAATTCAGATCGTTCAGTGCCAAAGTACAGTGAGTTGCTTGCAAGTCACCGTGATAGTCTCAGGTCTAAGGGATACTTATGCCCATATGCTTTGTGAGCTAACTCCTGATAGTGGAGTGCTCAACAGGTGAGTCACTGTTCAGCGACGATGTACTCCTACATCTCACCTATATGCCATACCAGTGTCTCCACACTCCTTGGTTAAGAGGACAACCAACTAAATGGCATACAACGACCTATACTTGACATAGCTATTGTCCAATTAATAGCTTGTCAATCGGTCGCGAACCAATTTAAGGACTAAATGATAAAACCTCCTTTATCCACTAAATTAGTCCTAAGGACTTCATCACAATATACAGGAGTTCCTATTTGAAGATGCAACACTTGTGATGAAAAGAATGCCAGAATAGATTTTATTATTCATTAAATAAAACATATACATTATTCTTACAATAAAAATTGGCTTTGGGACACAATTCCCAACAGCCACCACCTCCGGTTCCTTCCCCACCTAGGCCGGTTCCCTCGCGTCCGTGCACCGGGAGGGCAGTCTCTACTGGGAGGAAAGTCAACTTTGACTTCCTCTTCCGGAAAGGGTTCACCCTAGGGCATCATCTTAGGGCTCAAAGGTTAGAGTTGTTCTGTTCTTTAGACCTCCCTACCTACCTAGGGTTAGTTAGGAAATTTTATGGGACTGTAGCCCGAGGTAGTGGTGGTATCCAGAAAACCGTAGCGGGTGTCCCTATTTTTATCTCGGAGGACTTCATTGCTCGAATCCTCCATTTCTCCCGAGAAGGAATTTTTTTCACTCATCCCCATGATAGGACTGAGGCTCTTACAGTCATCTTAGGGAGCCCACCTCAATCCCTAATAGAGGAGGTGTTTGCAAATCAGCTTTCAACTGAAATGCGGCTCCTCCTAAGTATCATTTCTAGGACTCTCTTTCCCAAAACAGGTAGGTTTGACTTCATCTCCGAAAGAGACCTAGCATTGATGTTCCATATTCTCCAAGACACTCCCATCAACTTTCCAAAACTCATCTACAAATATATCTGTGAACCCCTAGATAAACCTAGTTTGAGTCTCCCTTATGGCATGCTATTCACACTCTTCTTTAGGGAATTAGAAGTCCCTATCCCTGAGGGGGAACCCTCTCGTTCACTTCGAAATATTGATTATATGGGTGAGGGGACTCTCCACAGAATGGGGTTCCATAAAGTCGAAAATATCTGGGTTAGGAAAACTTCTTCATCCATACCATCCGACCCTACCACTCATCACTCACCTAGTCCTGATCATGACCAAGACCACTACATAGCTCCTCCCACTTTTTCTTCCACATCTGGTCCATCATTCCCATCTACTTTTGTTGCACCATCTACAGCTCCACCACCTCAGCAACCTTTCGAAGTCCGGATCAGCACTGAGCAGCTCCGGGAGATGAGACAGGAGATTGTGAGGGAGCTGAGAGATGATTTGTTGAGAGAGCTCCGAGGTTCACTCAGTGCTCCTTGCTCTGATGTTGTTTCCTCTTTAGCAACCGTGTCCAAGATGGTTGCAGACCTGAAGAAGGAAATCTACAACATCAGGAGCCTAGTCCAAGCTCAATACTGGAATATTAGCGACGTAAAGGATTATACCAGGAAGATGCGAGATAGCATCAGAAACGAGCTTGGTAGCCAAAGTCAAGGTGCAGAAAGGCTAGCAAATGCCTTGATCTCCAAACTTGGCACCCTCCAAGAAAGTCTGACCCAGTTCACTTCGATACAGTCTAGGGCCACCTCGGAGATCATCGAACAACTAGGAAACATCTCTGAGGGGCTAAGCATGGTCATCAAACATACTAGACTTAGTACGGGAGCCACTGTTGGAATCCCGCCCATGCCGCAGAAAAATTTTAAAAAATTCAGATGCAGCAGAAGAGGCATGCGCAGGATCAACCGTTCATCGCATGAACATTGTTTAAAACCGTTCGTAGATAGATAAGGATTAAAAACTTTTAAATAACATTAGAAGATCAGATCTTCACCTTGTGTGGATAGATGATCACCACAAACTGATGATCGTGGTTTTGGATGAAGGTTCGCTTGAAGCCGTTCAAGTGCCCGGCCTCTACGGGTATCCACACGAAGCAGAAAACCGATCCAAGCTTTCTATCTCCTCGGGGTGCTAGCTCCCTTGCGGAGATAACTTTGATGGCTGATTTCTTCCTTTTAATCAACTCTTGATTATGCATGGAAGGAGGAAGAAGAAGAAAGAAGAATAGTAAAGGAACAAAACCCTGCAGCCTTCTTTCTTTTCCTTGCGTTGGAAGGAGGAAGGGAGGATGAAGAGGCCACCTTTCTTTTTCTTCCTTTGCTTGCGGCTGAACCAAGGAAAGGGGAGGAGAGGGGGCCACGAATTGGAGAGGAAGAGGGCTTCAATGATGCCCTAGGTCAGCCCCCACGCCTCCTCTTAAATAGCATGTGGCCTTCCAAGAGGGGCGCCGGCCCCTCTTCTTTGCTGCACCAAGCAAGGAAAAGGAGGAGGGGCGTGTGCCCCTCCTTCATGGTTAACCTAATCCTCCTTAAAGGAGGATTAGGAAGGTCACTCATGGTTAGGTCCTAATCTGATTAGGCTTGGACCAAGGGTGAACCAATTTGGATTTAATCTAGGTAAGTCCTAATCCAATTAGAACTTAATGAACCATGACTCAATTGAACCCTTCAATCCTAATCCAATTAGGAGTCTTGTTGATTCATTAGATTAATAATTAATTAGGAACTTAAGAAATTCTAATCTAATTAGGACTTATTTAATTTTAGTCCTAATCCAATTAGGACTCTTATTTGAATTCGAAGTCCTAATCGGATTAGGACTCTAGAAATCCTACTCCAAGTAGGAATCCAAATTTAATTCAAAACTCCTACTCTAATTAGGATTATAGGAATCCTACTCCAAGTAGAAATCCTAGTCCTACTCCAAATAGGATTTCCAGTTCAAGTAGGAATCCTATTTTAAGTAGGACTCTTGTTTTAAGTCTAAGTAAAACTTTTGCCCCATTGCCATCCCGAAGGATTACCGCAGACTTTAAATAGCAGTCTCTAAGTAATAAACTAAAACCAGACGGTAGTCGCAGATGGTAGGTGCCCACAGCCACAGTAGCAACTTTTGCCCCGTTGCCAACCCGAAGGATTACCGCACCTTCCGCCAGCCTTCTACTTTCCTTTAGATCCTGCATGGTAGTGCACAAATGAGCACTAGAACCAGAATCTATAATCCAACTAGAAGTAGAAGAAACCGTTAGATTAGTTTCAATTATGAGCAAGTCTATACCTTCCGAAGGTGTGTCACCTTTCTTGTTCTTCAGGCTCTCGAGGTATGAAGGACAGTTTCTCTTCCAGTGGCCGTCGACATTGCAGTGGAAATATTTTTCTTTGTCATTAGCCTTTTTCTTTTGAACTTCCTTCTTTGGCTTCTTGTCTTTCTTCTGCTTCTTAGCAGGCTTCTTTTTCTTCCAGGTAGACTTTCTCTTGGAACCAAAAGTCAACTCAGCAGCAAGGACATTGCCCCTTGAACCTTCCAAGGCTCCCTCAGCAGTTACCAACATATTTATCAGTTCAGTCTTAGTGCATTCAATCTTATTCATGTGGTAGTTTACTATAAACTGTCCAAATGAATCAGCTAGGGATTGAAGGATCAGATCTACTTGCAATTCCTTGTGCATGTTCATATCGAGCTTCTCAAGCTCCTCTAGGTCCTTGATCATAGTCAGACCGTGATCATGGAAAGATTGCCCCTCGTGCATCTTTGCTTTGAAAAGCCTCTTGGACACTTCAAAACGAGCTGTGCGACTCTGCTCACCATACAACTCTTGCAGGTGTGCCAGTATGTCCCTAGCAGTCTTCATATTTTCATGCTGGCATTGTAGTTCATTGGACATCGATGCCATGATATAGCACTTGACTCTGATGTCATCATCCGTCCACTTTTGATGCGTCACACGCTGATCATTAGTAGGACGTGCTGGTAGTCTAGGAATATCATTTTCGAGTATGTAGCCCAGTTTCTCACAGTTCAAAACAATTTCGAGATTTCTTAGCCAGTCCTTGTAATTGGTTCCAGTCAATCGGTTGGTCTCAACAATACAGATCAAAGGGTTTGAGGCTGACATTATGATCTGCAGAGAGTAAAGATTCTAGTTAGACTTTTGTACTTGATCCTTAATCTGTTCTAAGGTCTTTTAGAACAAATGTACCTCCCACTATTTTCTCGAATCCCTTACACTCCCCTGGTAAGAAAACGGAAATCCTACGCGACTAGGGTTTCTAGTAGGTACTGCGGTCTCACTAATCTACATGGCACCTCACCTAACAGTTATTGGTGACACGTAGATGGATGAGTGTACAACTCTTGTACAATGCTTCTCAAGCATGTTGCAGTGCAACTTGGTCTCTAAGCCATGAAGACCTCACCTAACAGTTATTGGTCCCATTTCTTAGTTAAGTCAGACCCACCGTATAACCTTCGAAATAAAGTCGTCATTGGGTCCTCACCTAACAGTTATTGGTGCCCAACCCCACCTTTACCCTACAATATCTCATGTCTATAGAGAGGTCCAGCCCCCTGATGCAACTTGCCCACTGTATCCAGCCGAGACAAATCAACATCAGAAAGATCTTAGCAGCTCTACTACAGTGGAAGACCTATTGACTTAATATTGGTTAATTAGGTCTTAGTGTTTGTAACTTGAGCTCTTCATAAGAGGTAATCGAATAATTGGCCAGGTAAGCAGGTGGGAGGCTCCCCTTACTCAGAGAGTAAGGTCCTAATTAAGTAACCACCTTTCATGCTTTTCTAGACACCAATTAGATCAATTAATCTAATATGAATTGCTCATGTTGGTTTACTCTCGATTTGATTGAGGAGGTTTTAATTTAGGTCTCAATTAGGTTTGTTACATCACATGTAAACCTATCTACCCCGCTCTCATTCACATCACATGCAAATGGCACATCACAGGCAGTTATAATCGCAGCATCAAATAAAACCAAATTTTAAATAGGTGATAATCATGGATTCTAATTAGGTCGTATTACAAGCACATGCACGTCAATTGATCAATTGATCTTCAACTTTTGAATTGGTTTCAAGCCTCCTTGATTCGATCCTTGATCAACTCTTGATCCCATCGCCATCAACCGCTTAGATCGCCGTTCATCTCATGCCTTGTCTTCAACTTGATTGTTGTCGTACATCACATCACAGAAATACAACCAGATGTAAAATAAAAATAATAATAAATTACATTCTCTTTTAGGAGGCATGCAAGCCTCTCAAAACATCAAATAAGATGCATACAAGTATCTGAAAAATCACATAACATTACAGATCACATCGCAGGTCATTACATTTGATACCAAAAGGATTTGAATCCTATGATCATCACCACATGCAGCAATTATAATTTTCAGATCTGAAATCTAATTGATTATCTCATGACATAGGTTGCTGATCATGCTAATCATGATTCTAGACTTTGTAATCCCATTAACAATGCAATTAGAATCATCTTTTTATTACATAAAAATCAGCATGCAAAAATCAGCACCCTAGAAAAAATCTGCATGCAGAAAATTTTCAGCATGCATAATCATTTAAATTTCAGATCTAATAAGCCTATTAATAATTAATCCTTACCTTAATCTACGATGCCTAGGCTCTGATACCACTGTTGGAATCCCGCCCATGCTGCAGAAAAATTTCAAAAAATTCAGATGCAGCGGAAGAGGCATGCGCGGGATCAATCGTTCATCGCATGAACGTTGTTTAAAACCGTTCGTAGATAGATAAGGATTAAAAACTTTTAAATAACATTAGAAGATCAGATCTTCACCTTATGCGGGTAGATGATCACCGCAAACTGATGATCGTGGTTTTGGATGAAGGTTCGCTTGAAGCCGTTCAAGTGCCCGGCCTCTACGGGTATCCACACGAAGCAGAAAACCGATCCAAGCTTTCTATTTTCCCGGGGTGCTAGCTCCCTTGCAGAGATAACTTTGATGGCTGATTTCTTCCTTTTAATCAACTCTTGATTATGCTTGGAAGGAGGAAGAAGAAGAAAGAAGAATAGTAAAGGAACAAAACCCTGCAGCCTTCTTTCTTTTCCTTGCGTTAGAAGGAGGAAGGGAGGATAAAGAGGCCGCCTTTCTTTTTCTTCCTTTGCTTGCGGCTGAACCAAGGAAAGGGGAGGAGAGGGGGCCATGAATTGGAGAGGGAGAGGGCTTCAATGATGCCCTAGGTCAGCCCCCATGCCTCCTCTTAAATAGCATGTGGAGCTCCTACTTTGTAGGAGCTCCTTGATAAACTTCCAAGAGGGGCGCCGGCCCCTCTTCTTTGCCGCACCAAGCAAGGAAAAGGAGGAGGGGAGTGTGCCCCTCCTTCATGGTTAACCTAATCCTCCTTTAAGGAGGATTAGGAAGGTCACTCATGGTTAGGTCCTAATCTAATTAGGCTTGGACCAAGGGTGAACCAATTTGGGTTTAATCTAGGTAAGTCCTAATCCAATTAGAACTTAATGAACCATGACTCAATTGAACCCTTCAATCCTAATCCAATTAGGAGTCTTGTTGATTCATTAGATTAATAATTAATTAGGAACTTAAGAAATCCTAAAATAATTAGGACTTATTTAATTTTAGTCCTAATCCAATTAGGACTCTTATTTGAATTCGAAGTCCTAATCCGATTAGGACTCTAGAAATCCTACTCCAAGTAGGAATCCAAATTTAATTCAAAACTCCTAATCTAATTAGGATTATAGAAATCCTACTCCAAGTAGGAATCCTAGTATACCACTGTTGGAAACCTGCCCATGCCGCAGAAAAATTTCAAAAAATTCAGATGCAGCGGAAGAGGCATGCGCGGGATCAACCGTTCATCGCATGAACATTGTTTAAAACCGTTCGTAGATAGTTAAGGATTAAAAAATTTTAAATAACATTAGAAGATCAGATTTTCACCTTGTGCGGGTAGATGATCGCCGCAAACTGATGATCGTGGTTTTGGATGAAGGTTCGCTTGAAGCCGTTCAAGTGCCCGGCTTCTACGGGTATCCACACGAAGCAGAAAACCGATCCAAGCTTTCTATCTCCCCGGGGTGCTAGCTTCCTTGCAGAGATAACTTTGATGGCTGATTTCTTCCTTTTAATCAACTCTTGATTATGCTTAGAAGGAGGAAGAAGAAGAAAGGATCTTTGAAGAAGAACCAAAAGCTAGTCATAGCCTTTTCTTTTCCCTGCGTTGGAAGAAGGAAGAGGAGGAGGAGGAGGCCGCCAAGGCCTTCTTCTTTTCTTCTCCTTGCTTGCGGCTGAACCAAGGGAGAGGAGAGGGAGGCCACGGCTTGGAGGGGAGAGGGCTTCTAATGCTTGCCCTAGCTGCCGCCCACCTCCTTTTTTAAAGACATGAAGGGCTCCTACAAGTTAGGAGCCCTTGACTTATTTCCAAGAGGGGGCGCTGGCCCCCTCTCTTCATGCTGCACCAATCAATTGGAGAGGGGCTCATGCCCCTCTTACTTGGTTAACCTAATCCTCCTCCAAGGAGGATTAACCAAATTATGAATCAAGCGGTTCAATCTATGCTAGCCTAGTCCAATTAGAACTTGAATGAACCATGACTCAATTGAACTCTTCAATCCTAACCCAATTAGGAGTCATACTAATTCATTAGATTAATAATTAATTAGGACTTCAGAAATCCTAATCCAATTAGGACTTGTTTAATTTTAGTCCTAATCCAATTAGAACTTTAATTTGAATTCGAAGTCCTAATCCGATTGGGACTCTAAGAATCCAAATTTAATTCAAAACTCCTAATCTAATTAGGATTATAGGAATCCTACTCCAAGTAGGAATCCTAGTCCTACTCCAAATAGGATTCCCAGTCCAAGTAGGAATCCTAGTCCAAGTAGGAATCCCAGTTCTAATCCAATTTGGACTCTAGGAATCCTACTCCAAGTAGGACTCTTGTTTTAAGTCCAATTAATTAATTCCTTTTGTTCCTTCTTCAACTTATTATCAATCGAATTGATTACTTGTGATTCCTAATCACGGTTCAACTATCGGATCGGGCAATGCCTCTAGTGTGTGTGACCCCATAGGTTCTACTCTGACTGGTAGTGAGATATATTGTGATCTCTATCACAATATCATTGAAAACTCCTTTCAATGGATTGGAACGATTCCAACTCTACTCATTAGGGTTTATCGATCATCGAGATAATCCCTGTGAGTCTCACCATCCACCAGTGACACCTAGCAGCATGTAGTGGCTACCCAGTAGAATAGAATGATGAACCTCTAGGTGCAGTTATTATGTGATACAGTCCTTCTATCGTGGATCTCTACAGGACGGAGGTCATAGATAACTCGTCAAACCCCTTCGTCTGTCTTATGTCAAGATTTATTCGACTTAAGTTCGAAAGCGGGAAACTCTTTCTCCACTGTGTAATCTGTCCCGGCCGAGGTCTTACGAACTCAGTCTTATAAATCACATAGGATCTCTCCTTATCTATCAAGGTCGATAGATTCCTTATAGGTGCATACCCTACTCCTACAGTGAACCTACTGCAGCCAATCTACACTGCATGGACCCATATGGCTAGAGACCATGTATATGTGCAGTCAAACTACAATAATCTCACTGTGAGTAGCCGAAGCATCGCAGGTCAAAGGACCAGTCACACTATTGCAACATCAAGCAAGTCACTGACGAGTGGATAGACATCCAAGTGACTTCTTGTCTTGGTCACGCTTAGTACCCTTGTTCTCTAACAAGCACCTGCACTATTACTTCAGTGTCTCCACACCGTGGACTCGAGTCTCGTCCATCCATAGGGAAAGTAATGTGTGCACTGATCTCATCGGATCGATCACCGTCCTCGTGATGATCCATCGATCAGGAGCGTTTAGAAATTAATCACTAATGATACATGGCTCAAATTCTCAACTCTTGAGAATATGCATCATCATCTCATTAATTCCTTGGACGATTCATAGACACAATAACAATATGAATGAAAAAGATGCCTTTAATTTATTCAATAATAAATAGTCAAGTACAAAATTATGTCCCTAGAATTAACAATGTGTCAGCCAGATTGGCTTCTAGGGCATACATCTAACAATCTCCCACTTGCACTAAAGCCAATTGGTCATATATCTTAGGCCCATCTTCTCAAGGTGGGCTTCAGTCTTTTGCTAACTCAGCTGCTTAGTGAATGGGTCTGCCATGTTGTCCGCGGAGTCTACTCTCTGCACCTCGACATACTTCTTCTCAACATAGTCGCGTATGAGGTGGAAGCGCCGCTCTATGTGCTTGGACTTCTGATGAGACCTTGGCTCCTTAGCAAGAGCTATGGCGCTATTATTATCGCAGTAGAGTGTTATGGCATCTAACATATCATGTATGCGAGATTTTTCTCTCTATTTCCTTACTCACATCTTACTCAATTCTCCAAGTATACATACTGTTGCTGGAAACGAGACCCGAGGGTGACCGGTCCGCTGGGAAGTAGGAGCTTCGGCGGGAACTGGCGGGCGGCGATTCGACGGCGGGCGGCGTCCTCCGGGAGATCTGCAAAAAAGCCGATAGCCGGGGTTTTCGGCGCCGGCCCTCTGATGCTTAAGTCAGAGGGGGATCATGTGTGGAGGAGAGAGAAGGAAGATATATTTTTCCGGATTTCAGAGTCCAACCCCCTCTAGGATGGAGGGGTCCCCTTTTTATAGGGAGGGTTGGATTACCTGTGATGTGATGGGGCGAGGTTGCCGTACGACTTAGCACGTCGCTTCAGTTGGTGCACGATCAGGTGAATTAATATCTTGATGTCAGAGGTGAAGCTGGGATCAGAGAGTTGTCACGGCTGACCGAACGCTGTCGAGCTGATTTGCCGTGGAGGACTGAAGATCCGTAGGTAATAGGAGCCACGCGCATTAATTGTGGAGTAAGCCGAAGATATGCATTAATTGTTGAGTGAGCCGGAGATATGCATTAATTGTTGAGTGAGCCAGAGATATGCATTAATTGTTGAGTGAGCCGGAGGTTTGCAGAGACCATGCGCATTAAACGCTGGGGGCGGTAGCAGGGTATGCCCCCTGACCGGACTTCAGAAGGATGCGACCACGGTAAGTGAGTGGCGAGGTCGGACTTCCGAGGTCAAGAGCTCTGGATTTGGACGCCTGGTGGGGCGCCAGGTCGGGCGTCCGGGGTCGGGCGATTCCGAGGTCAAGAGCTCTGAAGTTAGACGCCTGGTGGGGCGCCAGGTCGGGCGTCCGAGGTCGGGCGATTCCGAGGTCGTGGGCCGTTGGTGCGCTCGTGTGCTTCGGGGGCGACTTACATTCCCCCAACACTACCCCCGACTTTCGAGTTCGAGTCGTTTCGCGAGCTCGGGCTCAGGAAGTAACTGTCATTATTACACTAGTGGGGGTCGGTGAATCTTAAATAATTCCGGCGCTCTGCGCGTTTTGGGGCGCCCTTAATGGGAGGAGAGGGGGCGACGCCCTTTCGTCCTTCAAGGTCGCTTCGTATAGTGGGCTCATGATGGGGCTCCGGGATCCAACTGGACATCGCCTCGATTCTGTACTCGAGGCATTAGCCCAGAGTGAATGCACTGCTTCGGCTCTCGAAGCCGACACGTGGCGTGATCTGGACGGGGGGTAGAAACCAGCCCTATTGATCTAGGTCGTTAGAAAGGTCTATATAAACCCCTCAATCCGGCCCTAAGAGAGGTCTTGCTTGGTTGCTTATGTTTTTCTGCCGTTTCTATTCTCTTGTCTTCTTTCCCGGTTGCAACAGAGCCTCCCAGGCGGTGCTCGGAGCATTTTCCGGCGATTCCTTCCGTAGGTTTCCTTCCTGCGTTAGCTAGGGGGTCCCTCTTTTTCTTCCTTTTTTGCTTTTCTCCGTCTTCTTCCCCTTTTGGTCGTTTTTCTTTCTTCTAAAATGGATCTTGGTCCGGGTGAGGTTGGATATAGTTTGTCGGAGGAGGAGCTGGAATTGGTCCGTACTCGGTTCTTTTTCCGGCCCGGGTTTCATCTTGAAACTGCGGGGCGGGAGGACAGGGTGACGCGGCCGCCCCCAGGTCGGATCGGGATTCATCTCGAGATGCTCTGGGCCGGTTTGCGGTTCTCCCTCCATGAGTTCGTGAACAGCTTGCGGGTGGAGTACCAACTCATCCCAGCACAGCTTGCTCCGAATTCATGGACCATCATCGGATTCCTGTCCCTTTGCCTTGCGCACGGGATTCCGACTTCGGTGAGCGTTTTCCGCCGGTGTTTCTTATTAAAGACAAACCCGACGGATGGAGAGTGGCTATATTTTGCCTTTCGGGGCGGTATGTCACTTTTCCAAGGTGCCCCTTCCTCTATCCATGAGTGGAAGGGGAGATTTTTCTTTCTTGCGTCCGAGGCGTCTTGGAGATTCGACCCAAGGTGGGGGCATCCCCGGCTGAAGGCCCTTAACAGGCTCTTCGAGCCCTCGGCGAGCGATCAGAGGGTCCTCAACGCTCTGCGGGGCCTCGGAAAGGATTTCAACCTGACCGACCTCCTAAAAGAGGATGCCTTCGCGAGCATTGGCCTGAGTTCGGCGCGTCCCGAAGGTAAAAGCAGTCACATTGTTTTGTCTTTACCTTATTCGTTTCTTTCCTTCGTTCTTCTGATGTTGGTCTGACACTTAGAAGAATTTCTTTGTTTCAGACATTCCTCACATGCCGACCAACAACACGTCCCACTTTTCTTAGTTGAAGAGGCGGGAAGCCGAGGCCGGTGGGGCTATTCCTCAGCCCCGGAAGAAGTCCAAGTCGGCCGCCACTTCTACCCCTGCCGAGGTGGGGGGTTCTGAGGCCGGAACCTCAGCGATTGCCCGGGGGCAAGTTTCAGCTGCCGAACGTGCGAGCTCGGGTTCTGCGGGGGCGCCTGGTTCGGCATCTCCGACCTGTCCCGCCCCCGTTTCTCAACGGGCGGATCGGCCGGTTATCCGCCTGCGACGCTCGGGGCCCGAGCCGAGCAGGGGCCCCGGGGTCCCGAGTGCACCTTGCCCCGTTGCCACGAGCTCGGCTGGGCCGAGCTCTTCGGGGGCCGAAGGGAGGGAGTCGGCCGAGCCAGGGTCTCCAATACCCAAGGGGAGCTCGACCTTCCGAGATGGCGACGTCGCGCGTGAAGTGTTCCGCCGCGCCATGCTTCCAGCCGACCGGACCGAATTTCGGACTTCACGCTGGAGGAGATCGTCGACCAAACCTACTGCAACACTGCTCGGATAAGTTACACTCTCATCTTGCCCTTAGTCGTTAATATTTTCTTCGTTTTTACTTATAATTGCTTTCTCTGCATCATATCCACAAAGTTGATACCCTGGTATTCATCGCCTCGGAATGCCAGGAGGAGTCTCGGCGGCTCTGCAGGCAACTGGAGCCGGCCAAGAAAAGGATCGCCGAGCTGGAGGCCGCGCTGGCGGAGGCAATGGCGCGGAGGGAGGCTACCGAGGTCGGTCGGCGAGCCGTCGTCGACGAACTCGAAGAGGAGAGGGCCGCACACTTCTTGACGAGATCAGCACTGCGCGCCTCCGAGGCGCGTCTTGCTGAGGCTCGCTCTGAAGCCGCCGGCCATAAGTACGAGGGAGGGGTCCTCCGTCTAAAGGTCGACCAGCTCGAGGCCCGAGAAAAAAGGGCGCTCGAGCGAGCTGAGAATGCCGTGGAACTCTTCAAAGAGTCGGAGGAGTTCCGCGACATGTTGGAGGAGAGGAGACCGTGGACGGGTTCCTCTGGGGCTTCGAAAATTTTCGAAGACAAATGGCTCGGTATTGCCCCCAGTACGATCTGTTTGGGATTCGGCCAAAGTCGGGATTCGGCGATGATTTCGATTTGCCCTCCACACTTAAGGACGAGGAGGAGGCCGCCGAGGCCGAGGTCGAAGGACAAGTTGCCGAGCCGAAGGCCGTCGAGGGAGACCCATTGGTTCGAGGGGCTCCTGCTGGGGAAGTTGCCGGGGGAGTTGCTGAGACTGCTGGCGGAGCTTCTCCTGAACCTGCCGCGGGGGGTCCTGAGATGAGTCCCGTCGAGGGTCCCCAGGTGATCGTGGTGGACGATCCTAGCGCCAATGAGGCTGCAGCCCCCTAGGACTTGCCTTTCTTTTGTTTTTCTTTTGTCGTAAGCGAGGTCGGCCTTCAAACTTGTTGTTCGGCCGACCCTCAATTTTGTACTCCAGCCTTCAGGCTTTTTATTAATGAAGGAACTTTCTTTATAAATTCATGTTTACTTTTCTCTTCTTTGCATAACGGATTAGGCCTCTACTTTAATCGTTCGGGTTGGTTCCCTCCTAGCGAATTTCTCTGAGTGCTGGAGCTCGGCTAAACTCATAGACTTAGGTTCGGATTATGTTTGCCAGACTATCAAGCTTAGGTCTGATAAAGAACCTTTAGGGGCCGGGCTCAAACCTTAGAAAAATTCACAAAGTCTTGGAGCTCGGGTTCGTAGTTTGCCAGGCCCTCGAGCCTTGCTCCTGAATTTTTAAGGCACCGAGCTTGGGCTTTGGACCCCAAAAAGGGGGTTTTGCTAGGCTTCCGGATTCATCTTCTGGAGTATTTTGCCAAATTTTTGAGCTCTGCTTTTTCAGGTGTAGGTTCACGAAAAGTTCTAGGGTCGGTCTCCAAGGGGACCGTAGACCAAAATTAAGTTGCTGCTAGGGCCTTTGCGGCTGTTGGCCTCGAGCTTGGTCGAGGTACCGATAAGTGGAATAAGAATATATGGTGGGTGCCTTGGCACTCCTGAGCTCGACCAGAGCATCAAAGGTCGAGGTCATCGCTACGAACGGACGTCGACTTCTTGGTGTTCGGGTTTGGCCGAGCCCTCATTCAGAGGTTGTAAATAAAGAAAGCATGTGCGGGGTCGATGGGACCTCAGCCTTGGGTTGACTTAGAAGGGCATCCCGACCTTGGTCAGAGGAAATCCTGAGCTTGATCAGGATCTCGCTAGCGATACATAAGCAAACAAATGTGATGGAGCAGGAGCTAAGTGGGATGTACCTTTTGCACCTTCGAAATAAGGCGCCCCATGTTGAAGCTGGCCGCTTCGTTCCTCGGCCAGCTATCAAAGGCATTTTTTGGCCTGGGATCCACTCTAGGAACACCGACGTGCTGGGGGACGTCGCTGTCGTCGGGGATTTGTGTAGGTGTTATTCCGTTGTTGTCATCAAGGGTCACGGAGGGCCGCGAAGGTACTACCCCGTCTTTCCGGGGTCGAGGGAGCCTGGGCTCGCTGTCGACCTAGTAACGCTTTCCGAGGTCGAGGGAGTTTGGGACTCTACGGTCGGCACACGGGGCATCCCGATCTTAGTCGAGGGATCGTGCGCAAGGTCGAGGGGTCTGAAAACGCACTGTCGACCTGCGACGCTTCCCAAGGTCGAGGGAGTTTGGGACTCTACGATCGACACACGGGGCATCCCGACCTTAGTCGAGGGATCATGCGCAAGTTCGAGGGGTCTGAAAACGCACTGTCGACCTGCGACGCTTTCCGAGGTCGAGAAAGTTTGGAACTCTACGGTCGACACACGGGGCATCCCGACCTTAGTCGAAGGATCGTGCGCAAGGTCGAGGGGTCTGGGAACGCACTGTCGACCTTCAACGCCTTCTGAGGTCGAGGAAGTTTGGGACTCTACGGTCGACACAAGGGGCATCCCGACCTTAGTCGAGGGATCGTGCGCGAGGTCGAGGGGTCTGGGAATGCACTGTTGACCTGTGATGCTTTCCGAAGTCGAGGAAGTTTAGGACTCTACGGTCGACACACGGGGCATCCCGAACTTAGTCGGGGTCTCTGAGGGAGATCGAGACCGAGCTCGATATTGACCGAGCCCTCATTCAAAGGTTGTAAATAAAGAAGGCATGCGCGGGGTCGATGGGACCTCAGCCTTGGGTTGACTTAGAAGGGCATCCTGACCTTGGTCGGAGGAAATCCTGAGCTTGATCAGGATCTCGCCGGCGATACATAAGCAAACAAATGTGATGGAGTAGGAGCTAAGTGGGATGTACCTTTTGCACCTTGGAAATCAGGCGCCCCATGTTGAAGCTGGCTGCTTCGTTCCTCGGCCAGCTATCAAAGGCATTTTTTGGCCTGGGATCCACTCTGGGAACACCGACGTGCTGGGGGATGTCGCTGCCGTCGGGGATTTGTGTAGGTGTTATTCCTGAGGATGATAGTGTTATTTTGATGATTAACAAGCAATAATCAAGAGTATGTTACAAGTTAATTCGATACTTCATTTATAAGTCTGTTACTCTCAGTATATTTGTATAAATGCATTTCATTGTTTATTTGGATGAATCTAACCTTGAGTTGCAGCAAAGTGTGGATTGAGTCGACCCTAAGGATGATTAGGTCGACCTCGGCACATCAAGAAAGCATCTGGCACACTTCTGCAAAAATGGCACGGATGAACAGTAGTTGGGTCGACCCAAGAAAAGCATGAGTCGACCCAAACCTCAAGCCTCTCAAAGACTCAAGAAAACAGTTCTCTGAAATCACTGAGAGGGTCGACCCAAGAGGAAGTTGGGTCGACCCAAGCTTGCGTCGACCCAAACACTAAGAGGGTCGACCCAAAGGCAATGACAGAATACATGACAGAAAAGGTTCACTGGAAACCCTGAGAGGGTCGACCCAAGTGGAAGTTGAGTCGACCCAACTGAACCTTGGGTCGACCGAAGTGGAAGTTGAGTCGACCCAACTGAACCTTGAGTCGACCCAAAGAAATGTTGAGTCGACCCAAGTGAAGGAAGGCTGAATTGCAAGTTTCTGTGGTTCTGAGAGGGTCGACCCAAGGAAAGGTTGAGTCGACCCAAGTGAAAGTTGGGTCGACCCAAGGACAGGTTGAGCCGACCCAAACACGGGCAGAAGCATAATGGCTAGTTCTGCAGAAGTACTTTTTGTCCTTCCAACAGTGAGTAACGGCTAGTTTTTGAATTCTAACCATTGGGGCTTGTCCAATGGATGAAGAAAACTATTTAAAGTGGCACTATTCATCAGAGAGAACATCCTTTTGCAAAATATCAAAGAGTACACAAGAAAGACAAAGTGCCCTAATCTTCTTCATCCAAGTGCTTCATTCAAGAGTCAAAAGAAAGTGGTTGAGCAGATTCAAAGAGTCATTAAGAGCTCCATCCACCCTTGAAGAGTGATGCATCCTTGACAAAGAAGAGAGAAGTCACATCAAGCGATAACTATTCTCTAAACTCTTCTTTGTAGATTATATTGTTATATTTGCTCATCTAGGAGCTTAAATCTTCTTACTTTGGTTATTAAACTCCTTGTAAAGATTAGTTGGTTAGCCCGCAAAACCAACGGTATAGGTTGATTGGTGAACCCGTAAAACTAATTGTAAAGGTTCGTTGGTGAGCCCGGAAAACCAACATAGGTTCGTTGGTGAGCCCGTAAAACCAACATAGATTTTTGGTGAACTCGGAAAACCAAAGTGTAAAGATTTTTGGATTATAAGCCCGAAAAACAATCCAACTATAATCCGCGAAATTATAGTGAATTCCCAAGGGATCGCTTGGGGAGTAGACGTAGGTGCTTAGGAGAGCACCGAACCACTATATTTCTTGTTGTTTGTATTGTGATTTGTTTTAATTCCACTAACTCATCAATTAGCATAAGTAAGATAGTTAAAATCAAGAGAAACCAATTCACCCCCCCCCCTCCTGGCTTGTCACCTTGGGCAACAAGTGGTATCAGAGCAAGGTGCTCCAATAGTACTTATTGATCTCACAATCAAGAGTTAAAGATCATGACAACCCAAGTGGGATGTTCTATGAGTGAGGGGCAATCCACAAATAGACCTCCTCTATTTAATGGCATAAATTACACATACTGGAAAGCTAGAATGAGGATATTCATTCAAACTTTAGACTATGAATTATGGTACATTATTACTAGAGGACCTCACACACCCATACTTAATATAGAGGGCACTATCATACCCAAACCAGAAATGAATTGGAATGAAAGTGATAGAAGATTAGCATAATTAAATGCAAAAGCAATTAATGTACTTTACTGTTCATTAGATGTAAGTGAATTTAATAGAATATCTACATGCATCTCTGCAAAAGAAATTTGGGACAAACTTGAGGTCACTCATGAAGGGACTAATTGTTAGATGTATGCCCTAGAAGCCAATTTGGCTGACACATTGTTGATTCTAGGGACATAATTTTGTACTTGACTATTTATTATTGAATAAATAAAAGGCATCTTTTCATTCATATTGTTTATGTGTCTATGAATCGTCCAAGAAATTAATAAGATGATGATACATATTCTCAAGAGTTGAGAATTTGAGCCATGTATCATTGGTGATTAATTTCTAAATGCTCCTGATCAATGGATCATCACGAGGACGGTGATCGATCCGATCAGTGCACAGATCACTTTCCTTCTGGATGGACGAGACTTGAGTCCACAGTGTAGGGACACTGAAGTGATAGTGCAGGTGCTTGTTAGAGAACAAGGGTACTGAGCGTGACCAAGACAAGAAGTCACTTGGATGTCTATCCACTCGTCAGTGACTTGCTTGATGTTGCAGTAGTGTGACTGGTCCTTTGACCTGCGGTGCTTCGGCTACTCACAGTGAGGTTATTGTAGTTTGACTGCACACATACATGGTCTCTAGCCATATGGGTCCATGCAGTGTAGATTGGCTGCAGTAGTTCACTGTAGGAGTAGGGTATGCACCTATAAGGAATCTATCAACCTTGATAGAAGAGGAGTGATCCTATGTGATTTGTTAGACTGAGTTCTAAGACCTTGGCCAGGGCAGTAATATAAAGTGGAAAAAGAGTTTTCCATTAGCGAACTCGAGTCGAATAAATCTTGACATATGACAGACGATGGGGTTTGACGAGTTGTCCATGACCTCCGTCCTGTAGGGATCCACGATAGTAGGACTGTATCACATGTGAACTGCACCTAGAGGTTCATCATTCCATTCTGCTGGGTAGCCACTACATGCTGCTAGGTGTCACTGGTGGATGGTGGGAGTCATAGGGATTATCTTGATGATCGATAAACCCTAATGAGTTGAGTTGGAATCGTTCCAACCCATTGAAAGGAGTTTTCAATGATATAGTGATAGAGATCACAATATATCTCACTACCAGTCAGAATAGAACCTATGGGGTCACACACACTAGAAGTATTGACCGATCCGATTGTTGAAATCGTGATTAGGAATCACAAAGAAATCAATTTGATTGATAGAAGTTGAAGAAGTGAACAAAGGAAATTAATTAATTGGACTTAAACACAAATCCTACTTCAGGTAGGATTCCTAGAGTCCTAATTGGATTAGGACTGGGAATCCTAGTTGGAGTAGGACTGGGATTCCTACTTGGAATAGGATTCCTACAATCCTAATGAGATTAGGAATTTTGAATTAAAATAGGATTCCTACTTGGAGTAGGATTCCTAGAAATCCTAATTAGATTAGGACTTCGGATTCAAATAGAGTCCTAATTGGATTAGGACTAAAATTAAACAAATCCTAATTGGATTAGGATTCCTTAAGTCTAAATTAATTAATCAACATGACTCCTAATGGGATCAGGATTGAAGAGTTCAATTAAGTCATGGTTCATTCAAGTCCTAATTGGATTAGGACTAGCATAGATTGAACCCAAATTGGCTAATCCTAATTAGATTAGGATGAAACCATGAGAGAGGCACCTAATCCTCTTTGGAAGAGGATTAGGTTAACCAACTAAGAGGGGCATCAGCCCCTCTCCAATTGCTTGGGGCGACAAGAAGAGAGGAGCTAGGGCCGGCGCCCCCTTCTTTCTTTGGAAAGTTATCTAGGGCTCCAACTTTGGAGGAGCCCTTGATAGCTATAAGAAGCACCATGAGGCCGGCGCCCTAAGCATTGGAGCCCTCTTCCTCTTGTGCCGTGGCCACCCTCTTCCTCCCTCTTAGTTGCAGCCGCAAGCAAGGAAGAAACCTCCAAGTGTTGGCGGCCTCCTCCTCTTCCTTTTCTTCATCCAGCGCAAGCAACAGAAAGAAGGCTGTGCAGGGGTTCATCTACTTCCTCTTCTTCATCCTTCTTCTTCCTCCTCTCAAGCACTTTCAAGAGTTGAAAGAAAGAGAAGAGATCAGCCATCAAAGGAGTCTTTGCAAGGGAGCTAGCACCCCGGGAAGACAAGAAAGCTTTGATCGGTTCTCTACTTCGTGTGGATACCCGTAGAGGCCGGACGTTTGAACGGCTTCAAGCGAACCCTCTTCCTAAAACCACGAATTCAGATTCGCGGTGATCATCTACCCGCGCAAGGTGAAGATTTGATCTTCCTATTAGTTTTAAAAGTTTTAATTCTTACCTAATTACGAAAGGTCTCGAAACAACGTTCATGCGATGAACGTCGAACTCGTGCATGCCGATTCCGCTGCCATCTGAAAAATTTTTGAAATATCAGTGGCATGGGCGGGTTCCCAACAGTGGTATCAGAGCCTAGGCTTCGTAGATTAAGGTAAGAATTAAATATCTAAAGGCATATTAGATCTGAAAATAGAATGATCATGCATGCTGAAAAATTCTGCATGCAGATTTTTCAGGGGTGCTGATTTTTTACATGCTGATTTTTATGTGATAAAAAGATGATTCTAATTGCATTGTTAATGGGATTACAAAGTTTAGAATCATGATTAGCATGATCAGCGACCTATGTCATGATATAATCAGTTAGTTTTCAGATCTAAAAATTATAATTGTTGCATACGGTGATGATCATAGGATTCAAACCCTTTTGGTATCAAATGTAATGACCTGCGATGTGATCTGCGATGTCATATAATTTTTCAGATGCTTGCATGCATCTTGTTTGATGTTTTGAGAGGCCTGCGTGCCTCCTAAAAGGAGATGTAATTATTTTTATTTTTATTTTACATCTGGTTGTATTTCTGTGATGTGATGTACATCAACGATCAAGTTGAAGCAAAGGCATGAGATGAAAGGTGATCTAAGCGGTTGATGGCGATGGGATCAAGAGTTGATCAAGGATCGAATCAAGGAGGCTTGGAACCAATTCAAGAGTTGAAGATCACTTGATCGATTGATGTGCATGTGCTTGTAATACGACCTAATTAGAATCCATGATCATCACCTAGTTAAAGTTTAGCTTTAATTTGATGCTGCGATTATAACTGCCTGTGATGTGCCGTTTGCATGTGATGTAAATGCGAGCCGGGTAGATAGGTTTACGTGTGATGTAGCAAACCCAATTGAGACCTAAATCAAAACCTCCTCAATCAAGTCGAGAGTGAACCGACATGAGCAAGTCATATTAGATTAATTGATCTAATTGGTGTCTAGAAAAGCATGAAAGGTGGTTACTTAATTAGGACCTTACTCTCTGAGTAAGGGGAGCCTCCCACCTGCTTACCTGGCCAATTGTTCGATTACCTCTTATGAAGGGCTCAAGTTGCAAACACTAAGACCTGATTAACCAATATTAAGTCAATAGGTCTTCCACTGTAGTAGAGCTGCTAAGGCCTTTCTGATGTTGATTTGTCTCGGCTGGACACAGTGGTCAAGTTGCATCGGGGGGCTGGACCTCTCTATAGACATGAGATGTTGTAGGGTAAAGGTGGGGTTGGGCACCAATAACTGTTAGGTGAGGACCCAATGACGACTTTATTCCTACGGTTATACGGTGGGTCTGACTTAACTAAGAAATGGGACCAATAACTGTTAGGTGAGGTCTTCATGGCTTAGAGACCAAGTTACACTGCAACATGCTTGAGAAGCATTGTACAAGAGTTGTACACTCATCCATCTATGTGTCACCAATAACTGTTAGGTGAGGTGGCATGTAAATCGGTGGGACCGCAGTACCCACTAGAAACCCTAGTCGTGTGGGATTTCCGTTTTCCTACCAGGGGAGTGTGAGGAATTTGAGAAAATAGTGGGAGTCATATTTGTTCTAAAAGACCTTAGGACAGATTAGGATCAAGTACAAAAGTCTAACTAGAATCTTTACTCTCTGCAGATACAATGTCGGCTTCAAACCCTTTGACCCGTATTCTTGAGACCAACTGACTGACCGGAACCAATTACAAGGACTGGCTTAGAAATCTCAAAATAGTTTTGGACTGTGAGAAGATAGGCTACATACTCGATTCAGATATCCCCACATTACCAGCACGTCCCACTGATGTTCAGCGTGAGATGCATAAAAAGTGGTTGGATGATGACATTAGAGTAAAATGCTATATGATGGCATCTATGTCTAATGAACTCCAATGCCAGCATGAAAATATGAAGACTGCTAGGGAAATACTGGCACACCTGCAAGAGTTGTATGGTGAGCAAAGTCGCACAGCTCGTTTTGAAGTGTCCAAGAGGCTCTTCAAAGCGAAGATGCGCGAGGGGCAGTCTGTCCATGATCACGGTCTGACCATGATCAAGGACCTAGAGGAGCTTGAGAAGCTCGGTATGGACATGCACAAGGAATTGCAAGTGGATTTGATCCTACAGTCACTTCCTGGTTCATTTGGTCAGTTTATAGTAAACTACCACATGAATAAGATTGAATGCACTAAGACTGAACTCATAAACATGTTGGTAACTGCTGAGGGAGCCTTGAAAGGTTCAAGGGGCAATGTCCTCGCTGCTGAGCTGACTTCTGGTTCCAAGAGAAAGTCTACTTGGAAGAAAAAGAAGCCTGCTAAGAAGCAGAAGAAAGACAAGAAGCCAAAGAAGGAAGTTCAAAAGAAAAGGGCTAACGACAAAGGAAAATGTTTCCACTGCAATGTCGAAGGCCACTGGAAGAGAAACTGTCCTTCATACCTTGAGAGCCTGAAGAACAAGAAAGGTGACACACCTTCAGAAGGTATAGACTTGCTCATTATTGAAACTAATCTAACGGTTTCTTCTACTTCTAGTTGGGTTATAGATTCTGGTTCTAGTGCTCATTTGTGCACTACCATGCAGGGTCTAAAGGAAAGTAGAAGGCTGGCGGAAGGTGCGGTAACCCTTCGGGTTGGCAACGGGGCAAAAGTTGCTGCTGTGGGCACCTACCATCTGCGACTACCGTCTGGATTTAGTTTAATACTTAGAGACTGCTATTATGTACCTACTGCTAGCAGAAATTTGATTTCTGTCTCTTGTCTAGCACAGGAAGGTCATGTTTTTACATTTGACAAAGACTGCTGTTCTATTTATTTGAGAAATAAAATAGTCGCACGTGGTTTCATGATTGACAGTCTCTATCATTTACATATGGATGTATCTTTGAATGTTACCGAGCAAGATGTAAGTGCCAAAGGATCCAAAAGATCCAGAGATGAGATAAACCAAAGATATTTGTGGCACCTCAGACTTGGCCATATTGGAGAGGATAGGATGAACAAAATGGATAAAGATGGGCTTCTCGGCTCATTGACTTCCGAGTCATATCCAGTTTGCAAGTCCTGTCTTCAAGAAAAAATGGCTAGACTGCCCTTTGTAGGACATGGGGAGAGGACCACTGAAATACTTACCCTAGTACATACAGATGTATGTGGCCCATTCGATGTGCTAGCCAGGGGACGTTATTCTTACTTCATTACCTTTACCGATGATTATTCACGGTATGGGTATGTGTATCTTATGAGACACAAGTCTGAATCCTTTGAAAAGTTCAAAGAGTTCAAGAATGAAGTAGAAAAACAAACTGGAAAACCTCTTAAGGCTCTTCGATCAGATCGAGGAGGAGAATACCTTAGTGGGAAATTCCGGGACTATCTCAAAGAAAACGGCATAGTCTCACAATGGACACCTCCGGGTACACCTCAACTCAACGGGGTGTCAGAGAGGAGGAATCGGACCCTATTGGATATGGTCAGGTCCATGATGAGCTTCACTGATTTACCTATGTTCCTTTGGGGAGATGCCTTACTCACAGCGATTTATTTATTGAATAGAGTTCCCTCTAAATCCGTTCCTACCACACCGTATGAGATATGGCATGGTAAGAAACCAAGTCTGGGTCATCTCAAGATTTGGGGATGTCCGGCCCACGTCAAGAGACTACAGGCGGACAAGTTAGAGGCTAGGACCATAAGTGCTCGTTTTATAGGATATCCTAAAGAGTCATTAGGATACAATTTTTACGTCTCAGAGGATCACAATGTGTTTGTGAGCCGTCATGCCATCTTCTTGGAAAATCAGTTTATCCTTGATAGAGGCAGTGGGAGGAAAATTGAGCTTGAAGAGAAAGTCTCTGAAAAGCAACGAGTCATGGATCCTATTGAACCCATTCATACAGAGCCAGTACACAATGTCCCTCGACCACCTCGTAGATCTAGTAGGGTCTCCCATCCTCCCGATAGATACTTAGGTATACTAGAAGAGGATACCGAGGAAATGTTCCTAGTGGGAGATAGGGATCACATACAGGATCCCAAAACCTACAACGAGGCGATATCTGATGTCGATTCCGAGAAATGGCTGGAAGCTATGAAGTCAGAGTTAGACTCCATGCGTTCCAACCAAGTCTGGACCTTAGTAGACCCACCAGAAGGTATTGTACCTATTGGATGCAAATGGATCTACAAAAGAAAGATAGGTTCGGATGGAGAGGTAGAGACCTATAAGGCAAGGCTTGTGGCGAAAAGGTATAGTCAGCGCGAAGGCATTGACTATCAAGAGACCTTTTCACCTGTAGCCATGCTAAAATCCATCCGAACATTGCTTGCCATTGCAGCATTTCATGATTATGAAATCTGACAGATGGATGTGAAAACTGCTTTCCTGAATGGATATCTATATGGAACAGCCTTTGGGTTTCACTTCTAGTGATGGAGATCACAAGGTCTGCAAGCTGCAAAGGTCCATCTATGGACTAAAGCAAGCCTCTCGGAGTTGGAACACTCGTTTCGATGATACAATCAAAACGTTTGATTTCATCAAAAACGAAGAGGAACCATGTGTTTATAAAAAGGTTAGTGGGAGTGCTGTCGTTTTTCTCGTATTGTACGTAGATGACATTCTCCTGATTGGGAATGACATTCCCATGCTAACCTCGGTCAAGGTCTGGTTGTCAAAAGAATTCTCCATGAAAGACCTTGGGGAAGCATCCTATATTTTGGGAATAAAGGTCTATAGAGATAGATCTAAAAGGATGCTTGGCCTGTCACAGAAAATGTACATAGAGGAGGTGCTGAAGAGGTTCAGCATGGAAAACTCCAAGAGGGGTCTTTTACCCCTAAGGCATGGAATTCATCTCTCCAAGAAGATGTGCCCCAACACACCTGAGGAGATTCAACGCATGAGCAAGATTCCTTATGCATCGGCAATAGGAAGCCTCATGTATGCCATGCTATGTACACGACCTGATATAGCTCTTGCTGTGAGTGTCACAAGCAGATATCAGTCGAATCCAGGTGAAGAACACTGGACAGCTGTGAAGAATATTCTTAAGTACTTGAGAAGAACTAAAGATTTATTCTTGGTTTTTGGAGGATCATCAGAGTTAAAGGTAGAAGGGTACACAGATTCAGACTTCATGACTGATGTCGATGACAGGAAGTCAACATCTGGATACGTGTTCTTGTGCAATGGTGGTACGGTGAATTGGAAGAGTTCTAAACAACCGATCATTGCTGATTCGACTATGGAAGCCGAATACATCGCCGCCTCTGAAGCTGCTAAGGAAGGCTTCTGGTTCAAGAAATTCATTGCAGAGCTGGATGTGATGACATCAGATGCCATAACACTCTACTGCGATAACAATGGCGCCATAGCCCTTGCTAAGGAGCCAAGGTCTCATCAGAAGTCTAAGCATATAGAGCGGCGCTTTCACCTCATACGCGACTATGTGGAGAAGAAATATGTAGAGGTGCAGAGAGTAGACTCCGCGGATAACGTGGCAGACCCTTTCACTAAGCAGCTGAGTCAGCAAAAGACTGAAGCCCACCTTGAGAAGATGGGCCTAAGATATATGACCAATTGGCTTTAGTGCAAGTGGGAGATTGTTAGATGTATGCCCTAGAAGCCAATTTGGCTGACACATTGTTGATTCTAGGGACATAATTTTATACTTGACTATTTATTATTGAATAAATAAAAGGCATCTTTTTCATTCATATTGTTTATGTGTCTATGAATCGTCCAAGAAATTAATAAGATGATGATACATATTCTCAAGAGTTGAGAATTTGAGCCATGTATCATTGGTGATTAATTTCTAAATGCTCCTGATCAAAGGATCATCACGAGGACGGTGATCGATCCGATCAGTGCACAGATCACTCTCCTTCTGGATGGACGAGACTTGAGTCCACAGTGTAGGGACACTGAAGTGATAGTGCAGGTGCTTGTTAGAGAACAAGGGTACTGAGCGTGACCAATACAAGAAGTCACTTGGATGTCTATCCACTCGTCAGTGACTTGCTTGATGTTGCAGTAGTGTGACTGGTCCTTTGACCTGCAGTGCTTCGGCTACTCACAGTGAGGTTATTGTAGTTTGACTGCACACATACATGGTCTCTAGCCATATGGGTCCATGCAGTGTAGATTGGCTGCAGTAAGTTCACTGTAGGAGTAGGGTATGCACCTATATGGAATCTATCGACCTTGATAGATAAGGAGAGATCCTATGTGATTTATAAGACTGAGTTCGTAAGACCTCGGCCGGGGCAGTATGCACAGTGGAGAAAGAGTTTTTCACTATCGAACTCGAGTCGAATAAATCTTGACATATGACAGACGATGGGGTTTGACGAGTTGTCCATGACCTCCGTCCTGTAGGGATCCACGATAGTAGGACTGTATCACATGTTAACTGCACCTAGAGGTTCATCATTCCATTCTGCTGGGTAGCCACTACATGCTGCTAGGTGTCACTGGTGGATGGTGGGACTCATAGGGATTATCTTGATGATCGATAAACCCCAATGAGTTGAGTTGGAATCGTTCCAACCCATTGAAAGGAGTTTTCAATGATATAGTGATAGAGATCACAATATATCTCACTACCAGTCAGAATAGAACCTATGGGGTCACACACACTAGAAGTATTGACCGATCCGATGGTTGAAATCGTGATTAGGAATCACAAGAAATCAATTTGATTGATAAAAGGTTGAAGAAGGAAAAAGGAATTAATTAATTGGACTTGAAACAAGAATCCTACTTCGGGTAGGATACCTAGAGTTCTAATTGGATTAGGACTGGGATTCCTACTTGGAATAGGATTCCTCAATCCTAATGAGATTAGAAATTTTGAATCTAAATCGGATTCCTACTTGGAGTAGGATTCCTAGGAATCCTAATTGGATTAGGACTTCAGATTCAAATCTAATCCTAATTGGATTAGGACTAAATACATCCTAATATGGATTAGGGTTTCTTAAGTCACAATTAATTATTAATCTAATGAATCAATAAGACTCCTAATTGGATTAGGATTGAAGAGTTCAATTGAGTCAAAATTGATTCAAGTTCTAATTGGATTAGGACTTACCTAGATTGGATCCATTGGTTCACCCTTGGGCTAAACCTAATAGGATTAGGGCTTGACCACATTAGGGCAATGCAAACCCTAATGTGGACTAGGGTTTACCAAGAGGGAGGGGCGCAAGCCCCTCCCCCTTGATCCATTGGTGCGGCACAAGAGAGGGGGCCGGCGCCCCCTCTTTGGAAAGATGTCTAGGGCTCCTACTTAGTAGGAACCCTAGATGGCTATAAAAGGAGGTGTGAGGCCGGCGCCCTAAGCATAGAAGAACTCCTCCTTCTCCTTGCCGTGAGCCTCCCTCTCCTCTCTTCTTGTGATCAGCCGCAAGCAAGGAAGACCAAGGCCAAAGGTTGGCGGCATCCTCTTCCTCCCTTCTTCCTTCCAACGCAGGGAAAAGAAAGAAGGCTGCGTGGGGATTCTTCTTCTTCCTCTTCTTCAACCTTCTTCTTCCTCCTCTCAAGCACTTTCAAGAGTTGAAAGAAAGAGAAGAGATCAGCCATCAAAGGAGTCTTTGCAAGGGAGCTAGCACCCCGGGAAGACAAGAAAGCTTTGATCGGTTCTCTACTTCGTGTGGATACCCGTAGAGGCCGGACGTTTGAACGGCTTCAAGCGAACCCTCTCCCATAACCACGAATTCAGATTCGCGGTGATCGTCTACCCACGCAAGGTGAAGATTTGATCTTCCTATTGTTTTAAAAGCTTTAATTCTTACCTAATTACGAAAGGTCTCGAAACAAGCGTTCATGCGATGAACGTCGAACCCGTGCATGCCGATTCCGCTGCCATCTGAAAAAATTTTTGAAATATCAGCGGCATGGGCGGGTTCCCAACAGTGGTATCAGAGCCAGGCTTCGTAGATTAAGGTAAGAATTAAATAACTAAAGGCTTATTAGATCTGAAAATTGATTGATCATGCATGCTGAAAATTCTGCATGCAGATTTTTCAGGGGTGCTGATTTTTTTTTTTTACATGTTGATTTTTATGTGATAAAAAGATGATTCTAATTGCATTGTTAATGGGATTACAAAGTTTAGAATCATGATTAGCATGATCAGCGACCTATGTCATGATATAATCAGTTAAGTTTCAGATCTGAAAATTATAATTGTAGCATACGGTGATGATCATAGGATTCAACCCCTTTTGGTATCAAATGTAATGACCTGCGATGTGATCTGCGATGTCATGTAATTTTTCAGATGCTTGCATGCATCTTATTTGATGTTTTGAGAGGCCTGCGTGCCTCCTAAAAGGAGATGTAAATTATTTTTATTTTTATTTTACATCTGGTTGTATTTCTGTGATGTGATGTACATCAACGATCAAGTTGAAGCAAAGGCATGAGATGAAAGGTGATCCAAGCGGTTGATGGCGATGGGATCAAGGGTTGATCAAGGATCGAATCAAGGAAGCTTGGAACCAATTCAAGAGTTGAAGACCACTTGATCAATTGATGTGCATGTGCTTGTAATACGACCTAATTAGAATCCATGATCATCACCTAGTTAAAGTTTAGCTTTAATTATTGCCGCGATTATAACTGCCTGCAATGCGCCGTTTGCATGTGATGTGAATGAGAGTCGGGTAGATAGGTCTACATGTGATGTAGCAAACCCAATTGAGACCTAAATCAAAACCTCCTCAATCAAGTCGAGAGTGAACCGACATGAGCAAGTCATATTAGATTAATTGATCTAATTGGTGTCTAGGAAAGCATGAAAGGTGGTTACTTAATTAGGACCTTACTCTCTGAGTAAGGGGAGCCTCCCACCTGCTTACCTGGCCAATTGTTCGATTACCTCTTATGAAAGGCTCAAGTTGCAAACACTAAGACCTGATTAACCAATATTAAGTCAATAGGTCTTCCACTGTAGTAGAGCTGCTAAGGCCTTTCTGATATTGACTTGTCTCGGCTGGATACAGTGGTCAAGTTGCATTGGGGGCTGGACCTCTCTATAGACATGAGATGTTGTAGGGTAAAGGTGGGGTTGGGCACCAATAACTGTTAGGTGAGGACCCAATGACGACTTTAATCCTACGGTTATACAGTGGGTCTGACTTAACTAAGAAATGGGACCAATAACTGTTAGGTGAGGTCTTCATGGCTTAGAGACCAAGTTGCACTGCAACATGCTTGAGAAGCATTGTACAAGAGTTGTACACTCATCCATCTATGTGTCACCAATAACTGTTAGGTGAGGTGGCATGTAAATTGGTGGGACCGCAGTACCCACTAGAAACCCTAGTCGTGTGGGATTTCCGTTTTCCTACCAGGAGAGTGTGAGGAATTCGAGAAAATAGTGGGAGTCACATTTGTTCTAAAAGACCTTAGGACAGATTAGGATCAAGTACAAAAGTCTAACTAGAATCTTTACTCTCTGCAGATACAATGTCGGCTTCAAACCCTTTGACCCGTATTCTTGAGACCAACCGACTGACCGGAACCAATTACAAGGACTGGCTTAGAAATCTCAAAATAGTTTTGGACTGTGAGAAGATAGGTTATATACTCGATTCAGATATCCCCATATTACCAGCACGTCCCACTGATGTTCAGCGTGAGATGCATAAAAAGTGGTTGGACGATGACATTAGAGTAAAATGCTATATGATGGCATCTATGTCTAATGAACTCCAATGCCAGCATGAAAATATAAAGACTGCTAGGGACATACTGGCACACCTACAAGAGTTGTATGGTGAGCAGAGTCGCACAGCTCGTTTTGAAGTGTCCAAGAGGCTTTTCAAAGCGAAGATGCGCGAAGGGCAGTCTGTTCATGATCACGGTCTGACCATGATCAAGGACCTAGAGGAGCTTGAGAAGCTCGGTATGGACATGCACAAGGAATTGCAAGTGGATTTGATCCTACAGTCACTTCCTGATTCATTTGGTCAGTTTATAGTAAACTACCACATGAATAAGATTGAATGCACTAAGACTGAACTAATCAACATGTTGGTAACTGCTGAGGGAGCCTTGAAAGGTTCAAGGGGCAATGTCCTCGCTGCTGAGTTGACTTCTGGTTCCAAGAGAAAGTCTACTTGGAAGAAAAAGAAGCCTGCAAAGAAGCAGAAGAAAGACAAGAAGCCAAAGAAGGAAGTTCAAAAGAAAAGGGCTAACGACAAAGGAAAATGTTTCCACTGCAATGTCGAAGGCCACTGGAAGAGAAACTGTCCTTCATACCTCGAGAGCCTGAAGAACAAGAAAGGTGACACACCTTCAGAAGGTATAGACTTGCTCATTATTGAAACTAATCTAACGGTTTCTTCTACTTCTAGTTGGGTTATAGATTCTGGTTCTAGTGCTCATTTGTGCACTACCATGCAGGGTCTAAGGAAAAGTAGAAGGCTGACGGAAGGTGCGGTAACCCTTCGGGTTGGCAACGGGGCAAAAGTTGCTGCTGTGGCTGTGGGCACCTACCATCTGCGACTACCGTCTGGATTTAGTTTAATACTTAGAGACTGCTATTATGTACCTGTTGCTAGCAGAAATTTGATTTCTGTTTCATGTCTAGCACAGGAAGGTCATGTTTTTACATTTGACAAAGACTGCTGTTCTATTTATTTGAGAAATAAAATAGTCGCACGTGGTTTTATGATTGACAGTCTCTACCATTTACATATGGATGTATCTGTGAATGTTATCGAGCAAGATGTGAGTGCCAAAGGATCCAAAAGATTCAGAGATGAGATAAACCAAAGATATTTGTGGCACCTCAGACTTGGCCATATTGGAGAAGATAGAATGAACAAAATGGATAAAGATGGGCTCTTAGGCTCATTGACTTCCGAGTCATATCCAGTTTGCGAGTCCTGTCTTCAAGGAAAGATGGCCAGACTACCCTTTGTAGGACATGGGGAGAGGACCACTGAAATACTTACCCTAGTACATACAGATGTATGTGGCCCATTCGATGTGCTAGCCAGGGGACGTTATTCTTACTTCATTACCTTTACCGATGATTATTCACGGTATGGGTATGTGTATCTTATGAGACACAAGTCTGAATCCTTTGAAAAGTTCAAAGAGTTCAAGAATGAAGTAGAAAACAAACTGGAAAACCTCTTAAGGCTCTTCGATCAGATCGAGGAGGAGAATACCTTAGTGGAGAATTCCGGAACTATCTCAAAGAAAACGGCATAGTCTCACAGTGGACACCTCCGGGTACACCTCAACTCAACGGGGTGTCAGAGAGGAGAAATCGGACCCTATTGGATATGGTCAGGTCCATGATGAGCTTCACTGATTTACCTATGTTTCCTTTGGGGAGATGCCTTACTCACAGCGATTTATTTATTGAATAGAGTTCCCTCTAAATCCGTTCCTACCACACCGTATGAGATATGGCATGGTAAGAAACCAAGTCTGGGTCATCTCAAGATTTGGGGATGTCCGGCCCACGTCAAGCGACTACAGGCGAACAAAGTTAGAGGCTAGGACCATAAGTGCTCGTTTTATAGGATATCCTAAAGAGTCATTAGGATACAATTTTTACGTCTCAGAGGATCACAATGTGTTTGTGAGCCGTCATGCCATCTTCTTGGAAAATCAGTTTATCCTTGATAGAGGCAGTGGGAGGAAAATTGAGCTTGAAGAGAAAGTCTCTGAAAAGCAACGAGTCATGGATCCTATAGAACCTATTCATAAGGAGCCAGTACACGATGTCCCTCAACCACCTCGTAGATCTAGTAGGGTCTCCCATCCTCCCGATAGATACTTAGGTATACTAGAAGAGGATACAGAGGAAATGTTCCTAGTGGGGATAGGGATCACATACAGGATCCCAAAACCTACAACGAGGCGATATCTGATATCGATTCCGAGAAATGGCTGGAAGCTATGAAGTCAGAGATAGACTCCATGCATTCCAACCAAGTCTGGACCTTAGTAGATCCACCAGAAGGTATTGTACCTATTGGATGCAAATGGATCTACAAAAGGAAGATAGGTTCGGATGGAGAGGTAGAGACCTATTAAGCAAGGCTTGTGGCGAAAGGGTATATCAGCGCGAAGGCATTGACTATCAGGAGACCTTTTCACCTGTAGCCATGCTAAAATCCATCCGAACATTGCTTGCCATTGCAGCATTTCATGATTATGAAATCTGGCAGATGGATGTGAAAACTGCTTTCCTGAATGGATATCTTGATGAAGATATCTATATGGAACAGCCTTTGGGTTTTACTTCCAGTGATGGAGATCACAAAGTCTGCAAGCTGCAAAGGTCCATCTATGGACTAAAGCAAGCATCTCGGAGTTGGAACACTCGTTTCGATGATACAATCAAAACGTTTGATTTCATCAAAAACGAGGAGGAACCATGTGTTTATAAAAAGGTTAGTGGGAGTGCTGTCGTTTTTCTCGTACTGTACGTAGATGACATTCTCCTGATTGGGAATGATATTCCCATGCTAACCTCGGTCAAGGTCTGGTTGTCAAAAGAATTCTCCATGAAAGACCTTGGGGAAGCATCCTATATTTTGGGAATAAAGGTCTATAGAGATAGATCTAAAAGGATGCTTGGCCTGTCACAGAAAATGTACATAGAGGAGGTGCTGAAGAGGTTCAGCATGGAAAACTCCAAGAGGGGTCTTTTACCCTAAGGCATGGAATTCATCTCTCCAAGAAGATGTGCCCCAACACACCTGAGGAGATTCAACGCATGAGCAAGATTCCTATGCATCGGCAATAGGAAGCCTCATGTATGCCATGCTATGTACACGACCTGATATAGCTCTTGCTGTGAGTGTCACAAGTAGATATCAGTCGAATCCAGGTGAAGAACACTGGACAGCTGTGAAGAATATTCTTAAGTACTTGAGAAGAACTAAAGATTTATTCTTGGTTTTGGAGGATCATCAGAGTTAAAGGTAGAAGGGTACACAGATTCAGACTTCATGACTGATGTCGATGACAGGAAGTCAACATCTGGATACGTGTTCTTGTGCAATGGTGGTACGGTGAATTGGAAGAGTTCTAAACAACCGATCATTGCTGATTCGACTATGGAAGCCGAATACATCGCCGCCTCTGAAGCTGCTAAGGAAGGCTTCTGGTTCAAGAAATTCATTGCAGAGCTGGATGTGATGACATCAGATGCCATAACACTCTACTGCGATAACAATGGCGCCATAGCCCTTGCTAAGGAGCCAAGGTCTCATCAGAAGTCTAAGCATATAGAGCGGCGCTTCACCCTCATACGCGGACTATGTGGAGAAGAATATGTAGAAGTGCAGAGAGTAGACTCCGCGGATAACGTGGCAGACCCTTTCACTAAGCAGCTAGTCAGCAAAAGACTGAAGCCCACCTGAGAAGATGGGCCTAAGATATATGACCAATTGGCTTTAGTGCAAGTGGGAGATTGTTAGATGTATGCCCTAGAAGCCAATTTTGGCTGACACATTGTTGATTCTAGGGACATAATTTTGTACTTGGACTTATTTATTATTGAATAAATAAAGGCATCTTTTTCATTCATATTGTTTATGTGTCTATGAATCGTCCAAGAATTAATTAAGATGATGATACATATTCTTAAGAGTTGAGAATTTGAGCCATGTATCATTGGTGATTAATTTCTGAATGCTCCTGATCGAATGGATCATCACGAGGACGGTGATCGATCCGAAATCAGTGCACAGATCACTTTCATATGGATGGACGAGACTTGAGTCCACAGTGTAGGGACACTGAGTGATAGTGCAGGTGCTTGTTAAGAACAAGGGTACTGAGCGTGACCAATACAAGAAGTCACTTGGATGTCTATCCACTCGTCAGTGACTTGCTTGATGTTGCAGTAGTGTGACTGGTCCTTTGACCTGCGGTGCTTCGGCTACTCACAGTGAGGTTATTGTAGTTTGACTGCACACATATATGGTCTCTAGCCATATGGGTCCATGCAGTGTAGATTGGCTGCAGTAAGGGTCACTGTAGGAGTAGGGTATGCACCTATATGGAATCTATCGACCTTGATAGATAAGGAGAGATCCTATGTGATTTAATAAGACTGAGTTCGTAAGACCTCGGCCGGGGGCAGTATGCACAGTGGAGAAAGAGTTTCCGCTCTCGAACTCGTAGTCGAATAAAATCTTGTCATATGACAGACGATGGGGTTTGACGAGTTGTCCATGACCTCCGTCCTGTAGGGATCCACGATAGTAGGACTGTATCACATGTAACTGCACCTAGAGGTTCATCATTCCATTCTGCTGGGTAGCCACTACAATGCTGCTAGGTGTCACTGGTGGATGGTGGACTCATAGGGATTGTCTTGATGATCGATAAACCCTAATGAGTTGAGTTGGAATCGTTCCAACCCATTGAAAGGAGTTTTCAATGATATTAGTGATAGAGATCGCAATATATCTCACTACCAGTCAGAATAGAACCTATGGGGTCCACACACACTAGAAGTATTGACCGATCCGATGGTTGAAAAAGTGATTATGAATCACGAAGTAATCAATTCGATTGATAATAAGTTGAAGAAGAAATGGAAATTGATTAATGGCCTAAAAAACACGAATTCCTACTTGGAGTAGGATTCCTAGAGTCCTAATTGGATTAGGACTGGGAGTCCTACTTGGATTAGGTATTCCCACAATCCTACTTAGAATAGGATTTGAATTCAATATGAATTCCTACTTAGAATAGGATTCCTAGAAGTCCTAATTGGATTAGGACTTCGGATTCAAATAAGAGTCCTAATTAGAATTAGGACTAAAATTAATATGTCCTAATTTGGATTAGGGTTTCTTTAAGTCACAATTAATTATTAATCTAAATAATCAATAAGACTCCTAATTGGATTAGGATTGAAGAGTTCAATTGAGTCAAAATTGATTTAAGTTCTAATTGGATTAGGACTTACCTAGATTGGATCCAAATTGGTTCACCCATGGGCTAAGCCTAATTGGATTAGGGCTTGACCATATTAGGGCATTCCAAACCCTACTTAATTAGATTAGGGTTTGCCAAGAGGGAGGGGCGCAAGCCCCTCCCCTTTTGCTTCTTGGTGCGGCATGAGAGAGGGGGGCCGGCGCCCCCTCTTAGGAAACTAGTCTAGGGCTCCTAAATTGTAGGAGCCCTAGATGGCTATAAAAAGGAGGAGGCAAGGGCCGGCGCCCTAAGTGAATTGAATCCTCTCCCTTCCAAGCCGTGCCTCCCTCTCCTCCTCCTTGGTTCAGCCACAAGCAAAGGGGAAGAAAGAAGAAGCCATTGGCGCTCCTTCTCCTCTCTTCCTGCCTTCCAACGCAGGGAAAAGGAAGTAGGGCTGCAAGGGCTTTGATTCATCTTCAAGTTTCATCCTTCTTCTCCTCCTCCAAGCACAATCAAGGGTTGATTGAAAGGGAGGAAATCAGCCATCAAAAGAAGTCTTGCAAGGAAACTAGCACTTCCGGGAAGCCAAGAGAGCTTTGATCGATCTCTGCTTCGTGTGGATACCCGTAGAGGCCGACGTGTGGAACGGCTTCATACGAACCTTCATCCTAAACCACGAACTCCAGTTGCGGTGGTATCATTACCCGCACAAGGTGAAGATCTGATCTCTAATTAGATTAAAGTTTTTTAATCCTTATCTATCTACGAACGGTTTTTGAAACACGTTCATACGATGAACATCGATCCCGCTTATGCCGATTCCGCTGCATCTGATTTTGTTTTGAAATATCAGCGGCATGGGCGCGGTCTAACATAAGATGGGGTTGGGTTCTAATAACTGTTAGGTGAGGATCCAATCACAGTGTTGCCCAAGGAGACAACCCAAGAGGGGGGTGTATTGGATTTTAATTAAATATTGACCAATTAAAAATATAATGAGTGATTAACTAAATCTATTGCAAGCAAATTAGTTAGTTTACTAGATGCAGTGAGTGAAAGAGAGAAAGAGACAACAATCAATACAAACACAGAAAAGTTTATAGTGGTTCGGAGCTGATCGGTTATTTCAATTTTGAAAATAAACCACGCAATAGCACGTATCCTGTAGGACAGTGATTATGGGTGTCGGTCCACAGGGATTGGAGACAAGTTATTTTTCTTAATTAAATACTTCAAAGGGTGTAAGCTATAGTAAATGATAAAAACTAAGAATTAATATGGATGTAATAGTATGAGTTATCTATGGAGGGAGGTGTTTAGGGCTAGAATCCACCGATAGATTTTATCCGTGATGTTTTAATGATTGAGTTGTATGTAAGACTTGATTGCTTCCGACTACAAGCCAAAGCAATCACAAAAGAAAATTATAACTAATTCCCAGCATGAATCATCTAAGTCTAGCACAAACCATCTACTCTAACGATAAGCATGACCTGTCTAACCTAGCATGATGCATCTGATCATTAAATCATTAAACATGAAATCGATGTCACATGAATATCTCCTCCAAACCACAGGTGTTGGATTCGATGAAATAGATCAATCTATGTATAATATTTTCTGCAAGATAAATAATTCACATAAATTGGATAAATCATAAGATCAATTGAAAAATTCTTCATCATGCAACATCTTACAATACAACTCAAGTCAATAAAAATGAAACGAATACTCCTCTATGGCTTCATCGAACCCTTAAACCGAGTTTAGCTGCTCATGATGCGCGGCGACTTTGATTGGTTTGCTGAGATGCTCCAAGCCATCCACGTCAAGACCTCTCTATTTTTTTATTCTTTCTCTTTTTTTTTTTTGTTTCCTTTCTCTTCAAACAGAGCAAGCTCTATTTTTCCTCCGTGGAACAGAGCTCTCCCCCCCTCTTTCTTCTTCTCGTCTTCCTCTTATAGACCGCCGAAGACCCAGCGATGGATTCAGGGCGTGGTCTGCGGTCTTTGATCTCGGAGGCTTGATTCCTGTTGCACGCGAGGGCGTGATGCTGAGAATGGCTGGATCTCGGGTGAAGATGATGAAGGGCGTCAATCCGTGATTTGGGGATTTTGAATCCGGAGGAGATGCGGACGGTGATGGCGAAAAATAGGATGTTGGTCGCAAACTGTGGATCCGTGGAAGGAATCGTGCTTCATGGCTTTCCTTCTTTGGACCATGGAGAGATGGGAGCGTCAGCTGTGACGCGTGGCTGCTAGAAGAGCTCCGGATGAAGACGGAGGAGCTGGATCTCGGCTGCTGGGAGTGGATCCGGATGCGTCACGGGCGGAAGAAGAGGCGGAGGATCTAGATCTGGCTACACCGCGTGGACTCGTGGCTGGAATGGGAGGGAGGACGCGAATCTCGGCCGTGATGACTGCGGGGAAGAAGATGAACAGTGTTTTTTATCTTTATATTTTTTTTTGTAACACTGTTCATATGAACATGTTTCACGGAACACTGTTCATATGAACAGTGAATCTAGTAATTTTTCTTGAAATTATTGTCGATATTTAATTATTTTTTTTGTTTTAAAATTATAAATATTATATGAAGGCAGGTAAGGAATTGGTTGGAAATTGGCTTTGGATTGAGGTGGGTCATGATCGTTGATTTGCTTGAACTTGTTCTCGAGCCCAATGTCATTTAAATTTAATTCTTGCTAAACTACTTCAGACCGGACTCGACAAGACTAAAACAGGACCGTGAATTAATAAAAAGGGTTAATCAAACCTTTTTCCCGTACAAAAATAATTATCTAATCAGGACCAAAACCTATTTAATCATAGCCTTAGCTTGGTTACAACTCCATCAGGTTACTAAACCAGGTCAACACAACATCCTCCTTATATGTCATGAAAGATCGCAACCAAGAGAGAGACAAGTTCAGAGTCTATTTTAAGAAAAAAATTATTTACTTCTTACCATATTTTAAATTTATTTCAATGATTATTCAATTTCATGGTAAAATATGTATTTATCAGTTTAAGAACATTGATAAGTGCTATGGAAAGATAACTAAATTATAGATTATTAAGCACTTATCACACCCCCAAACCTATGTTTTGCTAGCCCTCGAGCAAATAAAATTAGAAAAGAAAAAACTCTAACTCACTTTTGCAGGTATCGCGATTGCATTTAATATGCAACAAGGCTTTAAACCCTAGGTTACCCCTAGTGGACGAGTTATAGTCTCGTGAGGGTTTCCAGTGAAGATACCCACAAACTTCAATCTTAAAATAAATCATTTATTATTATTGTTATTATATATTTTATTATTTTTTATTTTTAATTTTTTTTAATTATTTTTTATTATTATTTTTATTTTTTTTTTTTTTTTTAGATCGATTGATCTATGAAGTGAAAATCAAATTCTAATGCATACTGCTAAGAATTTCAGAAACTCTCTTTTTTTTTATTTTTTATATTAAAATCTAATTTAAGATACATAAATGATAAGAATTTCAAAGCACACACAGTTTTTATTTACTAAGTCAGCCCAAATTCTAGGTTAGTATGCAATCTAATTTAAAATTATTAAGTTTTTGTTTAGAAAGTTGTAAGACTTATTTATATTGGAGTGCTCGGTGAAATCTGGACCGTACACAAGCTAAGAGTTCGGATCTCCAAATATTGCTCATACTAGTAGTTTCCAAGAATTGGTCGAAAGGACCTGCTCACTGATTCAAAATTATCTTATCTGCAGGATTTCGAGAGTTGTGGATGTTTACTTTAGTACCTCACGGCTTTATCTGTAATATTCCAGTTTACTCAATTTTTACAACGACGGCTTTCACACTATTGTCTTTTTAAGGTCAATACAGAGTTTTTTTTTAAAAAAAAGATATATAAATTGTGCACTTTTACTCTTGTGGTGATTTCTCCGTGTAACGAGCAGTCAGTCGACAACTCTCACATCAGTTGGCATAAGGTGTCGGGCATCAAGACTCCTCTACGGACTTATGCTCGGAGTCCTCATCACAAGCCCACTTGACCTTTGACAATAGGTAGCCTTTTCGATGTTCCTGACTAAATCCATTTTTATTGATTTTTTTGTTTTTTTTTTGGATTAGATAAGTATGATTCATCAGGGTCCAAGGTTGCTACTATACTATCAACATAATGTCGAGCCTAGACCTTAGAAGGTCGGCCAGTGTGTAATGAAATTCCAAAGTATTAATTAGCTTACAACTCCTAAGAGAGACTTAATAAAAAGAACTTAAATTTGTATTACTTCTGACTAGTCATTGGCTTTTTAGATTATATACTTTGTTATTTATCATTCTCGCATAAATGTATAGAAATTAGTTTTAAAAACAAAAACTTTTTTCTTTATTATTATTATTTATTATTATTATTATAAAAAATGAACACATATTTAATCATTCTAGCATAAATGTTATTTATTTTATTATTATTTTTTATAAAAAAAATAAATACACATTTTTTCTTTTCTTTTTTTGGATGAAATCAAGATGAATACCCCCAAATCTAAACCTAAATTGTCCTCAATGTTAAGAAAACTAAAAGAATTGGGTTGCCTTCCAACAAGCGCTAAGTTTATTGTCTTCAGCTAGACACTGAGGTAGTTTTTGCATCTCCTTTTATGAGTTCATCTTTTGTCTATCATAAAACACTTATGTCGACCGATTCCTGTTTACTAAAATATGCTAAACAGATCGTTGTTAGAACCGATAAACAAAGTTTAATTTAATTTACTCTTACCTGTTCTCCCGAAGAATAGTGGTTTGTAAGAGGTCGTCCACAGGGAGGGCGATTGGAGTTGCATAAAATTAGAACGTTACTCGGATTTGAAATTGGTTTTTGAATGATAAAGAAAAACATTATTTCGAGGATGTTTGAATGATTCTCTGGGCTACCAGAGAATATTTTCTACTTGAAATTGACAAAAGATAGTATTTAAATTTGAAAGGTATTTATATATATTGAACTAATCAAAGAAAAGCTTTGGCAATAAAATGGATGAAAACAGTGCTAGTAAAATTGCAGACTGGAATATAGATTGCATGAAAGAAGATTTAATGTATTGCAGAACAGAATTAAAATTTCAGAATAAATACAACTTTCTACCCAAATAAACTCTCAAAAATTAAAACTCAAAACAAAACCTCTCAATTAAAATAAAAACTAAAAATTAGAACAACATGCTCTGAAACTCAAAACATAACTTCTCGATTAAATTTTCAATTAAAATAAAACTAAAAAAAATACATTGCTCTCATAAACTCAACTAAAGAACATTGCTCTCATAAATAAAAAAACAAACTTAACAGAAGCTAAAACTAAAAAAAATCACAATGCTCTGTTTTCAAACTTCGTTGAAAAATAGAGCAAGGCATTCTCTCTTCTCTCCCAACCGACCCCTTCCCCTGTTCTTCTCTTTTTGTGGACCTGCCGGCCACCCACTCTCCCAGCTTCCCTCCTTTCCTTTACCCTCCCTTTTATAGGTCCCACTAGAGATCAGCCACATGGAAAATGGCGCTTGGGATTCGAGGAACGTTGATCACGGACTGCTGGAGGATGCGGTCTTCCGTGATGAAACACAGACGGGTGGAAGAAATGGCATGGGGGCTGCGGAGGAGCCGATCACGGGATCAACGGGCGTGCGGACGTGATGCTGCGATTTGCTGGAGAATCACGGCCGCTGGATCGATGCTTGGGCTCACTCGCGGAATCATTGGGAGGAGGAAGAGGGTAGAACGACGTGAGATCCATGGATTTCCTTCACGGGATGCTGTGAGGAGTTGACCGTGGATGCAAGGAAGGAAGGCAGGATGGCTGGAGCAATGATCGTCGGGATTGCACGCGGAAGAGGAAGAAAACGGAAGGGAGGAGACGCGTTGGATTGCTGATCTTCCCTTCTTTGGGTGCCGGATTGGAAGCGGGATCGACGGGATCACAGAAGAGCTAGGATTTGCTTCCTATTTCCTCTTCTGGCGTTGCTGGATTTCGGCTTGCAAATGGAATTCGCTGGGAGGAGCTGGAGTCTCTGGGGATCGCACGGACCGCGGGATGAAGCTGGCGTGGTACGGATGCTTGATTGGGAAGGAGCTGGGCGTGTTGCGGAAGGAAGGAGGCGCGTGGAGGGGCTTGAACCTTTGGCTTCACGGCTAAAGGACTCTTTGAAACGGATGGCTGTGATGAGGCGTGATCCGTGGCTTGCTAGGAGGACTCGTTGATGATTGCGGACGGAGTGGATTATTTGGATGTTGATGATTGGCTGGGCGGATGGCCGAGAAGGAAATGATCGCGGGGCCTTGATGCGGGACTGACTTGATGGATGACAACAGGATTCATGCTTGTATGCAGCTGGGGAATTTGTTGAGCTCGGCTGCCGGGGCATTCGGGCTCAAACCCAATGTTATTGGGTCTCTTGGATTACTTGCACTCAAACACAAAATTACAACGTTAATTAGTTAATTTTATTATTAATGATTAATTATAAATACTAATTAAAATGGTCTGATGATTGCACTTTTGTGCTTCATCACACCCCAACCAGCTTATTGCTAGTCTCTAGCAATTTGTTGCGACAATGATAAAATGAGAGTGCAAAGTTTATTTATTATATATATATAAATATACATTGAACTAAGATAAATACTCACTTTCGTAGGCATTATGATTGCACTTAGACGTGCAACAGCCGTTAAACCCTAGGTTACCCTAGTGGACGAGTATTGTCTCGTGAGGGTTTGCAGTGAAGTTACCACAAACTTCGATCCCAAAATAAAATTTGGTTGTGAAATGAAAGTCTAATTTCAAGTACATAATGATAAGAATTTCCAAAGCCACAAGGTTTTAATTACTAAGTAGCCCAAATTCTAGGTTAGTAATGCAATTTAAGTTGAAGTCATTAGTTTTCCGTTAGGGAGTGTAGACTTATTTATACTTGAGTGCTCAGTGAAGTTTGCGCATGCACAAGCTAAGATTTTGGACTCCCAAAATATTGCTAATATTTTAGTATTTCCAAGAATTGGCGGACAAGACCTATTTACTGATTCAAAATCATCTTATCTGCAGGATTTCGAGAGCTGTGGATGTTTACTTTAATACCTCATGGGCTTTATCTGTAAATTCCAGTATACTCGAATTTTTACAACGACGGCTTTCATAGCTATTGTCTTTCTTTAAGGTCAATATACATTTTTTTTTCATCATTTTTTTTTGTTTTTTGTTTTTTTTTCATTAAAGAGAAATGATAGTGTATATATTGTGCATGCTTTACTCCTGTGATGATTCCTCCATGTAGCGACAATTAGTCGACAATTCTCACACCAGTTGGCATGAGGTGTCGGGCATCAAGACTCCCTACGAGCTATGCTCGGGTTCCTCATCACAAGCCGCTGATCTTTGACAATAGGTAGCCCTTTTCGATGTACCTGACTAAATCACAAATAGTTTTTTTTTTTTTTTTTTTTTGGGATCAGAAAAAGATGGTTCATCAGGATTCGAGGTTGCTACCATATTCTCAACACAATGTCAACCTATACCTTAGAAAATGCAGGCCAGATGTGTTGTGAATTCTAAAGCACTAATTAGCTTACAACTCACTAAAAGGAACTTAATAAAAGAAACTCACTTTGCAGCTACTTCCAACTTAGTCATTGGGCTCTTAGATTTATTACCTTGTGTGTTGTAAAGTTTTTTTTAATTTCCAAATTTTTTTTTAAATTTTTTTTTTTATTTATTTTTATAAAATTCCAATGCTTAAAATACCCCAAACCTAAATCTAACATTGTC